>NC_066593.1:7627273-7927273 GCF_905475345.1 Vespula vulgaris
TGGAAAATGTTAGCTTTATTTTAAGCTGAAATACACTTTGACGCAGTTAGAATCGATTATCGCAAACCGCAATGCGTGTTACCTACGACACACGATCTATTTCAACTCGTTATTTATTTGTTTTTAACAGTTTCATCCAGATCAGGTTAGCTTCGTTATCCGTAAAAGTGATTACGTTTATGGTATGAGCCGAATGTACTCATTTCATAATTTTACCGATACAATGATTGTATACAATTATTATTATTATTATTATTATTATTATTATTATATTTTAGAGAGAATTCGTTGTACGTTTTACTATCATTTTGCAATTAACGATCCTTACAACCGTTACGCAGTATAAAACATTTGGAAATATGGAAGAATTACGAAATTAATCGATTCATTTTATAGAGAGAGGAACATATGTGAGATAGTAGGTAAACAGATCGAACGGAGATAATGTAGATTATGAAAATGGCGATAGGAAAGAAGAAGGAAATTTCAAGATTTTCGATCTATGAAAACGATAAAAACGTAGTATTTACTTAAGTATAGGGAATATGAGAATTGAACAGACCGATTGGAGAAAAAGGAAGAAAAATAAAACAGGGATTTGGTTGGCCAAAAAAAATTGACTCGACCGTTTTCTAGCTTAGACGATCTTTCTTTGTTATGGTCCTTTGTAAAAGCGAAGAAAGATATCGAGAGTAGAAGAGAAAGTTTTGCTTTCTTTCCATCGTTGGTGAAGCATCGAGAAGAGGAGAGAAAGAGAGAGAAAGAGAGAGAGAGAGAAGAGGCAAAAAGACTCATAGGTCTACTCCCCTTTTGCTATCGCTGCATTTTGCGATCCGATTCGCTAGAATCCTCGTTTCTAGTTTCTTTCACCTTCTTCTCTGTTATATTGTCTTTTAGATCAATGAGAGAAGAATCGCTTAGACGAAACTAATTATGCGAAATGGAGTACGACAAAGCGATAGGTTTCTATCGAATCGAATACTATGTAGAGACACGTTGTACCAACGATTCACCCTACGGCATTATTCTATCGGAGACGATGCGTTGCGTTACCTAGTCGCTTCGATTTTCTATCCCTCTCTCTCTCTCTCTCTCTCTCTCTCTCTCTCTCTCTCTCTCTCTCTCTCTCTCTCTCTCTCTCTCTGTTCCTCCTTCTCCTTTTTCTATCTCTCCGTTCAGAATCCCTTTGATTTTACCTCTCATTGTACGCCCGAACGTTCCTACAAAAACGTTCCGATATGTTTCCCTCTCTTTTGTATCGATCTTTTGTCTTTCCCTATTTTTTTTCTACCCTTCGTAAATGCAACGTGATTTTTACGTAATGCAGCACAGATGCACATTGTCGATGTTTTACTATTCGTTTTCTTTCTCTTTTCTTCTTTTTTGTTTTTGTTTTCATTTTTCCTTTTCTTCTTCTTCTTCTTCTTCTTTTTTTCTTGTTGCGTTGTAAACACATAGCTACATACGTACGTATAGACACGCAATCGCGGGTAACACTTTGTTTAACGATGTCAATTACGTGTTTTCGAACGATATCTGTTCGTGAACAATGATTAATAATTCGTGAAGGTGTAAGACGATGAAAATTTTATTCAACCGATCACGTTGAATTCAAAGAAATTCTTAAGGCGACTCACGTAGCGAATGTTATCATTGATGAGTCGCTTATAAAATAGAAAAGTGAAAATAGACAAGAATTGAAAAATTCTAAGAGGCACGTTCCCTTTAGAAATTCAAAGTCCGAAGATATTCTTTTTCCGTTGATTTCGCAAAATAAATGTTCGTTTCTTGGAAGAGCGAGAGATAAATTCCATTGTCGCGAGCGCGCAAACATCGCGTGTATGTACGCGAAAACTCCCACACGTTCGTCACACGTCACTTAATGCCAGTCTTCTTTTCTGCTTCATGATAATGCTTTATTTCTCTCTCTCTCTCTCTCTTTTTTATCTTTTCTTTTTTTATTTATTTCTTTCTTTCGTTTTCATTTTTTCTCTCTTTTTTTTTTTTTTAGATTTTACTTTTAAAAAACGTTAGTAAGACTCAGTAGAATTTAAATGCTAATTATCGACGATCATCGGATAACGAGATATCGAAAAATATTAAGTTGAATGTAACAATGCCTTTTTGAAGTTCCTTTTGGAATTAAAAAATCATTTCTTTTCTTTCAGGCTTTTCGTTTCTTTTTTATTTTCTTTGAAACGTTACTGGATCTTTATAGAGGAATATGTTGGAATTTTATACAAGATTATATCTCTCATTAATTAACGATCGCGAGTTTAAACAATGTTTACGTTTTGGATCGTTCGATTCATCCAGAATAAAGTCAGTTGCTTTTGTTCGTCAAATATACTCCTACATACTCGTCCATGTCATTGTTATATATATGTATTCGATAAGCTCGGGCTGTAGTATTTTTTTTTGGTATTTAATTCGAATTCGTAACGAAAACCACATTCTCCACATTCGCTTTTGAATTTGTTCTGTTTTGTTTCTTTTTTTCCGTTTCGTTTTTCCTCCTGCATTGATATACCCAAGAGTTTCCAAGCCTTCTGTTAAATCCACTTTCGGGAAAGATTTGCATTAAAATATGCAAACCTTTTTGAAATTATTTCTATTGATTTCGATTTATCACATCGACTATTCGTCATATTTTTATCATTTCGTTTTTTTTTTATTCACCTTTCCCTTGTTTTCTATGAAGAAGAAAAGGAAAAGTAAAGAAAAGACATGGAAAAAAAGATACCACGAAGAATACGAGAATACGTGATATATCCTTTCTGATAAAAGTCGAAGAAGACGAGCTGATCCGAGATCGAAGATAAATCGGTATTCGATTACTTCGATCTGCATGTCGCCGAGTAAGCGGATTGAAAAAGTCGACTTTCGGTATTTCCAATAACTCGCGCGTTGATATAGGTTTGGAGGTTTTATTTTCTAATCCGGAAGCGATGGTACTTACGTACACCGGCAGTCAATAATAGCGTACCACTCGATTTCACTCCTCGATAGGAGAAGCTTTTCTTTCTATCAATTTTATCCTATCATATAAGGAACAAAAAAATATATATATATATATATATATATATATGATTTCGTATCAGAAATGTTTATAGCTATTTGAAATGTGAGGATCAATCGAGTAGGTAATATTTCTCCCTTCGAAACTGGTGACAAGCCAACGAGTTCTCAATTCACGTAAATATTGCTTTTTTATTACGTGTGATCGTTACCAGGATAACGAATTGAGATCCATATTTTTCCGAGCAATCGAAAGAATTGCTTACTCGTTCGTTCGTGTGTCTATGGAGATATGTATATAGATATATAAAAATTTACGACAACGATCATATTTCTTTTTATACGATTAAAGTAATATGAGGTAGATAAGCGAACCCTTCTCTAATGATGTGAAATTGAATGTGAATCTAATGATGTATATTGATATTATTAATTATAGAAAATATTTATGTTAATCTTATTGCGTCTCATCGAGTATATGAAACGTAATTTATTTGAAATATTTAAAGGTTTCATGTTCAGTTCCTCGATGGAATTTTTGAAAGAATTGTGTGTGTACATAGATTAAAGAATGAATAGTTCATTTGTTGTATTTCATTTTTCATCGATAGTAGAATAGTACTGTTATGGGAGTTTCGATTTATGAGAAAACTCTCCACGCGTTACTTTATCCAAGAAATTCTGGTATCACTGGTATCGTAAGAAAACTCACATTCTTACGGATATTGCGTATTGCGACTGGGTTCGACCGCATAAATACGAGAGTCGAATCAAATCCCGCTGTATTTTCTCTCTTTTGGTAAATATTGAGACAGACCTATTCGTTTCGTTCGTGAAATTTTTGAACGAATGGGAACGATCGCTTGGACGACTGTTCAACGAATAAAAAAAAAAGGAAATAGAAAAAAAAAGAAAACAAAGGGAAAAGAAAAAGAGAATGTAAACGATTGAAAAGTCGATGACATAGATTTGGTCTCTTTTTTAAATTTATCTTTCTTGCTCTTTCTCTTTCTCTCTCTCTCTCTATCTCTCTATTTCTCTTTCTCGTTAATTCATACAGATACTTTCTCACTAAATAAATATATATCCCTTTGAAAGGGTTCGATTCTGGAAAGAAAAACTTTTACGAGTCTTATTCACACGTGTTCGTGTTCATACATACGTGTATATTCCCAGTCGATCGATATTCGAGATTATTCGTTCGTTCTCGGAAAAAAAAATTGGAAAACATTTTTTCCCTTCTAACGTAACCATAACGCGTAAAAATTTTCTCGTGAACTCATTATTAACGTACATACGTCAGGTAAATTCTGACGTGTGCTTTTAATTCGTCCTAATTAAATATTTATCTGTAAAATTTCACACACACACATATATTTCTTTTTATTATTATTATATACATATACGCACAATTTATTACATTTCTATCGCTTTTCTATTAAAAAAAAAAAAAAAAAAAACCTGTTAGAAAACTACAGGTAAATGTTATATCATCAATGAGGACAAAACCTTACGGAAATAAATCGGTACTTACTCGATATAGAATTCAACCAACGTTTGTAGTAATTCCAACGATTCTTTTCATTGCGAAATCGATTAATCAAGAATCAAAGGAACGCAATCGACGAGAGTCGGTTGATTTTTAAGAGCGGAAGAATGAACCTGAGAGTACATTGGTTGATAGCCGAGCGAGAAATTTCTTGAAATCGAAATTACATTGTTAAGCCGGCCGAGAGACTTTGAAGCGTAACTATGGGTCGTTGCATCGTTGACCCTTATCCGCTACTCTGCACTTGTGCACGATCTCACGAAACGGACCGAGCTTCCTCCGACACCAGTCGAAGAGCCGTAATTTAACCTCACTGATTTTTCTCTTGTTTCTCTCTCTCTCTCTATATATCTCTCTATCTTTTTTCTCTTCCTCTCTATTCCACACAATCTCTTTTTTTACGAATACCCTCTTTATAACACTCATTCCTCGCTCGTTATCACAAAGACGTTAACTTTTTATCGAAAATGAACCGTTCGAATCGATCGAATTCAGTTAGATTTAGATTTTATCTTCGTTAAAGTTCTTCGTGAATAAGCAATCTTATAATTTTTGTCTTCTCTCTCTCTCTTCTTTCTTCTTTTTCTCTTTTCTTTTCTTTTTTCGTTTCTTTATATATATATAAAACAGCGAATGCTCTTTGTCGAGATACGATGGACAATTATATTCTCTTTGTTTTATGTTATCGTAGAATGTTGGTTTTATTTCATTCGTAAACGTGCAGTCTTCTGTGCGAATAAATTAAAGTCGAGAAAATTGATAAAATTCGTTCGAACTTGATCGTAATTCTTTGTTCGAGATTAGTCGATATTCCTGATATCAGCTGACATAATAATTACTTTTGTTTTAAACGAGATTATCTTGAAAACAGTCAAAATTTGAAGTCTTACATTCGCTACGTCATTACGATAAAACATTTTTCAAGAGACATTATTTTTTATGTATGTAAGTACGTTTGTTATATGCTTACATACTCGAAAATAGCATGTTAATCAACTGTTATTGTTTTCTATAAAACTTAATTAAACTTCATTATTTTCTTTCAGAAATGTAAGATAATGTAAATTTGCTTGATAAACGATAAAGATATTTTCTTTATTACGAATATGGTATATGTGAAATATTATTATACGTATGTTTATAATTAATGAATTTGTTTTCTTTTCTTTTTCTTTTTTTTTTCGTTCTTTTCATTAAAAGTGTTTCATGCAAATTATTATCACAAAAAGCATCCTTTGACAAACATAAAATTTGTCTTGTTTAAAATTTTCAATCGATCAATTTACATTTATTTTAACTCGATAATTAATAAAATCGAAGGGATATTATGATTTGTACTTTGATGGACACGTAGGACAGAAAGTCGATGGAATATTTAGAATTATATTTAGAAGAAAAAGAATTTGTGTAAACGATTTTCAAGTTGGTCGACAACGATAAAGTGTGACACGAGATATAAGTATTTTAAAAATTTATCATGAGAAAGAGAGAAGAAGGAAAGAGAAAAAAGATAAGATCGAGGAATCCTTTTCTTTCCAACATTATACAATTCGAAGAAGGGTGCTTTCGAAACTTTTCTCTTCTTCAGCAAAGAAAACCCTTTTCCAAGGAGAGTTACATACACATAGAAAGATAAAAAACGATGGCTAAGGGACGTATGACAGGGAGACAGAAAGAGAGAAAGAGAAAGAAAAAAAGAAAGAGAAAGAGAAAAGGAGAGTGAAACACGTAGCTTCGTTTAATCCGTTCTGTCGTGGCGAGAAAATGACGAAGACGACGACGACGACGACGACGATAGGGAGGACTAAGAAGGAGTAGAAAAAGAAACAGGCAAAAATAGAAGAATAACGTGTGACATGGAACAAAGAGAAAAAGATGGAGAGTGACAGAGGGTGTTCTTTTTCAATGGAAACTCGACGAAGCGAAATCATTTTGAAGACAAAAGATAAAGGAGAAAGAGAGAGAGAGAGAGAGAGAGAGAGAGAGAGAGAGAGAGAGAAAGAAAAAGACAAAATAAATAAGTATAACGATAAGGAAAATTTTTAGGGAAAAATTCATGTACTTATATATAATATAGATATATTCGATGTATATACGTTGAACTAGTCGAGAACGGACGATTTTGAAATCAGATTTGTGTCTCTTACTTTCCTTACTCTCTCTCTCTCTTTCTCTCTACCTACCATCCCACCCTTGGCTACCCACGCAGCTAGCAACCTTCGCCGCCCCGCAGCGATTTTCTAGGTCGACCCGCATTTTTCGCCTTGTCCCAAATATCGAGGTTGCTCGTTTCGTCTCCAACTCGTCGATCGATTTCCTACCCTTCTCAGCCATTTATACTAGCACGTTCGTTATACAGGCTGAACTCTGTCTCTCTTTCTCTCTGTCTGTCTCTCTCTCTCTCTCTCTCTCTCTCTCTCTCTCTCTCTCTCTATCTATCTCTTTCTATATCTCTATCTTTTTCTCTCTCTTTCTCTCCCTCTCTTTTCTATCTTCTTGCACTCGTAGCCCAGCCAGGATGATTAAAACCGGCGCGCCTTTGCGGGCTGCTTTTCGGGGGATGTAATTATCGTTAATACTTCCCGTCGTCTTTTTTTTTTTTTACTCTTTCTCATATCGTTCATCAAGATAATAATTTATCGACTAACGATGATTTCGCTTTATTAAGCCATGTCCTCCTGTGGTATAAGGATTATTTTCTCTTCTTATTCTTTACTCGGTCTCTCTTTTTTTCCTTCTTCGTTTATATATATACTTTTATATATATACTATATATAATTTTGTACTTTTATCTTTGATTGAAATATATTCTATTCTTCTATTGTCCTTGAATGTTACAGTCAAATTGATCGCATATCAATTCTCATCGAGCCCATCATCTGTGTAATATAAAATATCATTTTGTTCTTTGTTCTTTTTGATTAAATGGAAAATTGTTTATAGGAATGTTTATGGTAGATCGTAAACGTAAGCATTTAAAAGCGGACGCTCGTAGATACATATATCGCCGTTGTGCATTTGAGTCGTTTATGTTTCGTTACTGAAATAAATAATAAAAGTCGATGATTTGTATTTTTATCAGAGCATCATAATTTTATAAATTGAAAAAAGAATGAAAAAGAAGAAAATGTGCGTTACGGTTTTTATTTCGTATTTGATATTGATCCAATGATATTCGAACAAGTGAAGATTTATATATTTTGGGACGAAAAGACTTCTTGCGTTTGTGAATTGAATCAAATGTTCGATTCAGGATCAAGGTAAACTGGATATGGTATGAGGTAACGACAGCTCGAATTGCATCTACTTATCCAAGTTACCTGTTGGAAAGGAAGCATCTCGCGTTACACAGTTTCCTTTTACGTTTTCATATCGTTCCGAGGGATGCTGAAAGCAAATATTATCCGTTCGGCGAAACGTTAGTAGCTTATAGTTATTATACATAGTTATTAACTTAAGGTGTTTCTTCGAAATATTCTTCGATATTTATACAAACGAAAAATGATAGACATCGTTTGAAATACGATACGATATTTACGACATTTTACATTTCATTAGATTTTATGTATTATTTATACCGATTATGATTGATTCTTGTACGAGATCGATCATTAAAATTATCATGTTCTTATTTCATTTATTTTTAGAAATGAACTGTACAGAAAAAAATCTATATATATGTACATATTTTTTTATTCTTAATGCGTTTACTCGAAAAGCGCGACAGAAAGTCGTTTCGGTCAGAAATGAATTTTCACGGTGGGATAATTTTTCTTTTTCTTTTTTTTTTCTTTTTTCTCTCTTCCGACGTTTAATTTGTTTATTTAAACGAGGTAAATACGAGTATCTACTACGTACAACGTCATATAAATTAAACGTGCGTTCCGTTAGTTCATCCACTCTTGGATAAGCAAAAAGATGATCCAACGGGACACAGCATCCCTCTAGGTCCACAGGGACTAACCGAGCACGTGAGAGAAACACTTCTTATTAAATGAGTCGGCAAAGCAGTCTCAACGCAAAATGCAAATCGGACTCGCATAATCGGAATCACAGCTTAAAGTACTTTTGCATAATATTATCTTAACGCTTACAACGTGCTACGGATAACCACGAATACGATTCTCCCTCTCTTCTCGTCCCTTTTTCTTATTCCAGCAACTATCTAGGGATCTCAAAACGTTGGGAGAGAAAGAGAGAGAAAGATACAGAGAAAATGAGAAGGACTACTTTAGACCCTTTACACGTTTATGAGTCGTCTCTCGTATATAAACACACCGTAAGCTTTTATTTTAGAACCGTTGTTTCTCCTTTTCCATGTACCTTTTACATGATGCCATTACCTTGTTCGCTTACGCACGTAGTAAAAGAGAAAAGTTCATTAATGAGAGCGTTTCTGTATTATACAGATACTCTCAGTCGCATCTACTGTTCTCCTTTTTTTCTTTATCTTTCTTTCTTTCTATCTTTCTTTCTGTCTTCCCTTCTTTTTCTTTTTTTTTTTTTTCTTTTCTATTTCAAGAGATAACTCAACGATATCTGGACGTTTATGCGAAAATATGTATGTTGAAAATAAAAATAAGAAGAGAGAAAAGAAAAAAAAAAGAAAAAACACAGTAGCTCTGCACAAATTTCATCTACTTTGGGAAATTACGAATGCAAGCTCGATCAAAAGTTCGGTTAAATTAATGAGAAGTAGTGGCCTTAAGTATCTTCAAGTGGTTACTTAAGTAAACTGTGGAGGAAGGAAAGTTAATTAAGTCCTTTTACCATGTCCCTCTTTCGTTAGGATTAAATACAAATCTATCGCAAATTTATTCTTCTTCTTTCTTTTTTCTCCTTTTGATTCTTCTTTTTTTCTCTTTGTTTCTTTTTATTTCCACAGATTTTTGGCTCTATGCCATTCGAGTTACGTTAAATTAGTCGAATCTAATTAGGTATATTCGTAAATGGTACGTAGAAATAAACATACGAATATATAAATATATTATATATATATATATATATATATATATATATATGTATATAAATATATACAGGTATTTTGGAATATAGGTTCCTACGTGAACAAGAGGGTTAACACAACACGACGAAGTACGTCCGATTGATTGCATCTGTTCGATTGATCGGCATTGCACATTCGTATTACAATCGCGCATTCGATTGGTTACCAATCCAATCTAATTTACACGCGATGGATGGGCGCAAAGGCAACTGATCACTAATAATCCCCGCTCGAGTGGCGAACGTGTATAGAGACGACAACGATAGGCGCATATTCGCGTAGTATACGGGGCCCTGGCCGTTTGCACTTCATCGATATCGATAAAGTAAGATACGTAACACTTTATGGAACCGATAGCAGTTCAATGAAAGCGACCACTCGATATTTATACGGCCTTTCGAATTCTATGACATATATTTTACCTTTTTTCTTTTTTCCTGTTTTTTTTTCTTTTTCCTTAATTTTCTTCCTGATCGACGCGTTTATTTTAATAATAATACTCTGATCTTATCAATCTTTATTGTAAGTAGATTATTGTAATGTAAGTTATAATTATTGTGAATTATGAATTATATTCAATTGAATTTTCTTTTTCTTTTTTTTCTTTTTTTTTACTTTAATGAGTACGATGAATAATGTTCGCACGTTGTTGATAATGTTTGAAATGAAAATACTTTAATATCTTTTAAATCTCGTTAAAACAATATTGAATTAACAATCTTTAGAATTAACAATTTAAGTAGATTATTATAATGTAAGTTATAATAATTGTGAATTATGAATTATATTCAATTGAATTTTCTTTTCTTTTTTAGTTTAATAGGATGATGAATAATGTTTGCACGTTGTTGATAATGTTTGAAATGATAATACTTTAGTTTCTTTTAACTTTTGTTGAAAACAACATTGCATTAACAATCTTTAAACAGATTTGCAATTATAAATAATGGCGAATTTGAAAGGATTACATCGAGCCTCTTTTTCGTTCGAACGTTAAATTTATAGAAAGGAATGAAATTGGTGGTAGCCATGGGAAAATTTATACGCTCAACTGGATATTACAAATATCGAGCGTGAAATCGTTTGAATATTTTTAAAGTACAGCGTTGTAAATTTTTCTCACCGAGTGGTCCTCTTTTATGCGGTAACTAATTAAACGACAAACGTTCAATTTGAAATACGATTTCAATTAAATGCAAAAGAGTAATAGAGATACTCCAAAAGAGTAATAGATTGATCCACGATATCTAACACTTGAAATCGTGTAATTAAGCGGATGTTAATAAAATCTTTTTTAATAATATGGCCGACCGGTAGTAATATTTTTCTATTCGGCAATGTGAAAGCGAAATAAACATACATTTTTAGATATATACATACATACGATAAACATATACAAACAAATAACATATATATATATATATATATATATATATATATATACACTTTAAAATTTTCTTTTTACGAAGAAATAACATTGAAGGAAATTATAAAAGATCTTTATTCGTGGTAAACTCGAAAGAAGAAGTTATCATCTCATGGATCTAAAGAAAACGGTAACTATAACGGACGCGTACGATGCGTAAAGAAGTGAGAAAGAGAGAGAGAGAGAGAGAGAGAGAGAGAGAGAGAGAGAGAGAGAGAGAGAGAGAGAGAGAGAGAGAGAGAGAGAGAGAGAGAGAGAGAGAGAGAGAGAGACGATGGAGTCTCGAAGAAGTAGGAGGCGGAAAGAGAGAAAGGTAAATGAAGCCAGCAGATAAAGATCCCGTCTTGACGTCAGTAGTACAGTCTCGAGTACTTACGAATGCGTTCGACGGTATCCGTATTTTTTTGATTATTTGGTACAACTCTTTTTCTTGGAAATACGAAGTAGAAGAGGAAAAAGTAGAAGAAGAAAGAAAGAAAGAAAGAACAGAAGTGTAAAAAAGACATACTCTTAAATACGAGAACGAGATACGATTCAGCTGTGTAGGTCTTTGCAACGGTTTTTCGGAGAATCGAAGAGAAGCGTTAAAGTTACCCCCTGCTTGCTTCCTCCCTGCTTGGCAGAGCATATCTATCCGTTTAAAAATATCTACCCTTTTATCGTAACCGTACGGAATGTTCAGAACAAAGAAAGAAAGAAAGAAAGAAAAAAAGAAAAAAGAAAGAAAGGAAGAGAAAATTTTATCTCTTACATGTGAAATAGATACGAGACAGTGGTTTCACGATGTATAGTGAACGATCGTGCATAGAGAATATCCGTTAAGTACGGACAAAAATGATCGGTGCTTTAAACCGTCAGCAGTTTTCAAATCTAGTGAAATTTTTGTCGTTCCATCGCGAGCCTGCTTGTAGTTTTATCGTAAATTTCGAATATACCTTCTAAAGAATTTCTTCTCTTTCTTTCTTTCTTTTTTTTTTCTTTTTTCTTTCTTTTCCTCCCTTTCACCCTTCTTCTTTAGAAACTACCTTTGTACAAATATAATAACAAAATATAGAAACAAGTTATTGCTATGCCGTAGGTCTCGAAGAAAAGTTGTATTGTACCGACAAACCGAACTACATTTCTTCTTCACGGTAAATTCTCTTAAGAGAAACCCTAGAGGAGATTGCTCTCCAGTGAATACAGAATCAAGAATTACAAATGTACAATAAGTTACAGTCCACAGAGTATAAGCGCGATGTTGTTTTCATTTTCTTCGCAATTGATTTGCGAAAGAAGGAAAAGTTCATTCGACTAATAAACCATGAAAGATATTCGTTTGTATTATATGATTGTATTATATTTTTATTTTGCATTTTATTATTTTGAGCCGAATGAATCTCCCACGATTTCAACTTTTTACAGGCACGATAGATCGAGATTAATTAATGACGTTCAAAATGTCCTAGTTGAAGTCGCGAAGTATTAAAAGAAAAAAGAGAAAGAAAAAGAAAAGAACAAGAACAAAAAAATAGAAAGAAAGAAAAAAATAAAGGAAGAAGAATTAGATGTTTCGGGATATTCAAATTTTTGATTCGACGACGAAACCATTTTTATCTTTTTGCTTTTTTTTTTTTTTTACTCGATCGTAATTACATCGTCGCACTTTGGATGTCAGAGAAAGAGAGAAAGAGAGGAGTTCTTTCCTCTCTGTCCTTTTTTTTTTTACACGCTTTCATAAAAACGTACCTGACCGCGCACAAAGAGAAAGTGCACGGACTACTTGTGCTATTCTTGTGAAATCCACGAGTGCTTCATCGTGCGCGTGGCTTGTTTACTGTATTATAACGGAATGCTCGTTGGCGTCGCGGCGCTTTTACGAGAAGAGGAGAGAGAAATGGGTAGAGAGAAAGAGAGAGAGAGAGAGAATGGTAGAAAGAAACTTTAGGAAAGAAGAAGGGATTTTTTGGTGAAGGAAGTCAAGCGATATGAAAAAGAAAATTATTCGTTTCGGTGCAATTTAGAGTATCATCAAAGAATAATTCGGAGAAGCGTCATTAACGAGCACTGAGAACGACTTTCAATATTTCCTTTCTATGTGAACGTTATCAATCTTCTTTTTCCTTCTTTCCTTCTTTATCTCTCTTTATCTCTCTCTTTCTCTCTCTCTCTCTCTCTCTCTCTCTCTCTCTCTCTCTATCTATCTATCCATCTATCTATCTATTTCTTTCTTTCTCTCATTCTCTTATCCTCTTCAGTTTTTCTCTCGTCCCGTATTTTCCAGTGGAAAAGATCTTGCATGGATTGGAATCCTCGATTCCTTGATGCGGTTTATCACTGAAACCTGGTGTGATTCAACATATATGTATGTAGTAGAACATATGTATGTATGTATGTATGTATGTATGTACGTATGTCTTCACGATGAAAGGGTTAAAAAGTATCGTCGGCTTCGAGCTCTTTTATCCGCAAAGTACTCGCGCGTGGTACGTCCTTAGAACCGTAGCCTTTCTCTATTTTTACTCTTCTTATATAATGTCAAAGGATAGAAACGTTTCTATCTTGTTCTATGTAAAATCTTGCTTGCCGTACGCTTTCGGTCACTGAGTTGTACGATCAAAATTTCGAAATGCGAAAAGCGAGAGATAAAAGAGAGGGGAGGGGAAAGGGGAAAATAGAGAGAGAGAAAGAGAGAATAGTTGGCAATATATTTTGAAAAAGTTGTTTATTACATAAGTAAATATCTGTTGTATATCTATATAATATTTAAATTATCCAATAATTATTGGACTCGTACAAATACAAATATAATTTGTAATAATTTTGATAATCGTACAAATCGAATAGAAAAATATTTGACCGTCTTAACCTCAGTGACATAAGGACTACAAGAGTTTCTATTTATCAGAAATCGGAAATTTGGCTGCACCGACGACACTGCGGAAAGATTACCACGACAGATGTAGCTGATTGTCGAGAGACTAGATTCTCTAGGTCCCTTCCTGTGCCAAAAATCTTTTCTACGATTCGTTAACGCGTTGCTCATGACACAAACTGTTTAGTGACTTTCGACTTTATATTCTCCTTTTTATCGTTCATAAGATAAACGTCGGTTTAATTTTTTTTTTTTTTCAATAATGTGACTTTATTAGGGAGATAGAAGAAGTTGGATATAAATATACAAGACGAGACACGTTTCGAGTTACTTTTAAATTACGTATACTTCGTATGAAATGATCGACCTTCAAATCATCCGGACGTCTTCACCTTTAAAGAAGTTTATACTGTATGTAATATCTGTCTCGAAATCATGTAAACACGTTATATGCTTGACTCTGTTTATATATACGGAGAAAAAGTTTATTGCCATTAGTCGAGGATCATCAGTCGCGTAGAATACATCTAGATTATATAAAATCGAAATTGTTAATTCAGCGGCATCGTATTATACGTATCGTATCATATATAAATTAAGAACTGTGCGATATATCAATTTCTTAAATATTACGTCAGCAATTTATATCTCCTTCCAACGGATTGTTCTTAAAGATTTATTCAATTTTTTCCATGATCGATCTTTGGACTCGTTAAATATAACTCGGTGTTTTTTTTTTCTTCTTTATTTTTTCTCTTTCCCCTTTTTTTTTCTTCTTCTGTTTGCTGACTATTAGCCTATAAAAAGTATCAAGACTAATTCGCGTAGGAGAGAAAGACGAATGTCAGAGAAATAGGACAAGAATAAAAGGATTAAAAATGGATGGGAAAGGCTAATACTAGCTAAGTCTGTAGTTATAACGCTTCTAATGTGACACATGATATGACATATATACATACATATATATATGTATATGCGTGTACGTATATATCTTTGTATTTATGTATGTGTGTACTCATCGCGAATGTCGGTATGGATCATCGACGTTACGTAAAGAGGCCTCGATTACGTGAAAAACAGCTTTGCTTGAACGAAATAAATGGACTTTTTCTAATTCTTCGACCTTGAAAGTTTCGGATAACTCGAAGATCGAACGAATTTAAATAGATTAATGTCGATATAACGAAGTTTTATCGTCGCCCTTGAATTAGTTTTTCGTTGAGACGAATTTCTCGAAAGTACTTATAACGATTTATGAATTCTCCAAGTCCAAAATATCGGATACAGCTTTTTTTTTTCGTTTTTTCTATTTTGTAATTCCCCGACGGATTCGTGGTATTACATATTCAGAGTTCGGTGCTGCCCAAGAATACGAAAGCATCCACGAACGAATTTGTTACGAGTTCGAGTTCTGAATAGACCGAGGTATCACAAATGCAGACAAAAAGACGACAACGATATAGCGTTCACCTCTGCGTACTCTGCAAACTGATCTGGAATGGAATAGAGAAAAAGAGAGTGGGAGGTGAAAATACAAAACAAGATAATGTACAAAAGTGACGTAACATGTCCTTTTTCTTTTCAAAGAATCCTTTTCCGGCTTCTCCCGGCTTCGTAATTTTATGTCGACGTGGAAAATTTTCTACGTGTAGGTACGTAGCGTACGTGACGATATCGTTACAAGTTCTCTCTCTCTCTCTCTCTCTCTCTCTCTATTTCTCTATTTCTCTATTTCTCTTTCTTCGATAACACGTTATTATCTTCTACTGAAATAGACAGAAGGAATTATTTTTTCTTATGTAGTAATGATATCATCATCATTTTTATCAAGATTCTAAGATTGATTCTTATTGATTATTTATAATTAATTATCTTCTATGAAAAGTATTGTATCTAAAGTAAACGATAATACACTCGATAAAACAAAGTGACCTTTAATGTTCTCGATAACTTCTACGATTTGATTTAACCAGACGTTGTTTTACCAAAGCAAAACAATCTCGAACGGGGATGGATTGAATTGCCGGAAAAAGAAGATAGATAAAGAGATAGATAAAGAGAACAGCAATTCTTTAAATCGATTGGGCGAGCTTGTTCGCGAGATGGAATCGTAAAATTATGATTCTTCGCGGTTTCGGACGAAGTCTGCACTCGCGACATTGCAGAAGAGGGAGAGAGAGAAAGAGAGATGCAGGGTGCGAGAGGAAAGAGCTTTCGAATTGATTTCGTCTTTTCGCCGCGGGTGTTTTACGTTCGATTCGGTGCGGCCATAAATTTTGGCTAACTTAACCGTTCAACCGGAAAGCTTTCTTCGTTAATGCCTCGAAGCAGTTCTGCCTTATTTCTTTTTCCTTTCCGCTCGTTCCTATCTTTCTATCCTCGTTCAATTTTCATTTTTCTTTTTCAATATATCGACTCCCATCCCCTCTTTTTCCTCCTCCCTCTTCGTCCCTTCACCCTCTTAAATTTTCCTCGATTTTTCGTTTGATTTTTAAGAGAATTCAAATACATCGTTCGTTGCGTTCGACGGACGTTGCTCTCACCAAACGAACTTATTAAGATATTTCAAGTTCTCTTAACTATTACTACGACTAGTTCTACTACTATCGTTACTACTAATAGTAATAGCAGTAACTACCATCATCATCGTTTTCCGCAAGAAAGATTCTTGCTTCTTGGTAACTTATTCAATCGCGTTATACTACGGTCTAAAATCTGACGAAGTTTCACGAGTCGTTCATTTTTTGAATAACTTGCAACTTTATATTTCTTATCCGCTCCTTCTCGCACTTATTATCGCTTGGTTCGGATCGATTAAACGATTCTTCCTTTGGAGTTTAAAGAAAATCGTTGAAGAAGTTTCGAAAGAGATAGAAAACGTGCGAGAAAGTTGAAACGTGGCGATAATGGTGAAAAGAGAGAAAAAGAAAGCGAATATCGAAAGATGGCGAACACGTTCTCTTGTCGTTTCGAATCCATATACGGTATGTCGTTACGTATATGATGTGTTGTATTAAGGGACCGAACAAATTCTTGCGTAATAAGTGAGATTCCACAGATTATAAAGAAACGAATGTTCGTAAATATGTAAATGAAATACGAGAATGATGATCTACGTAACAAGTAAATATGTACGTAGTAGCGAACATGGAACTTTTTTTTTATTTTTTATTTTTTTTTTTTTTTAGACACGTGGCAAAGACGTACGTCGTTACGGATTTTTTCTTCTTTTTTCTTCTTCTTTCATAAAAAAATTTGCAACCAACTGATGTCGCGAAAATCGATAAAGTTGCAAGTGAATCGAAATGCGCGTACCATTCAGAGATGGCGCGTATACGATATTAGTTTACATTCTTGCTGATGATACGTTTTGCGTCATTGACTGCATTTTATTCTTATCTACGTTCTTAGAATGTTTCAACTTCATTTAGCAACGATTAATGAATCGTTAATTTTTTTTCTTTCTTTTTTCATTCGTCGTTTGCAAGATTTAGAACGATTTGCGGTTTTGAATTAGTTGTGATGTTTAATATTAATTGGAATACTCGATACCTTGCTAATTAATAATCTGCATTTAATAGGAACCATTGGTCTCATTAGAAACATAACAGATTCAAAGAGTAAAAGCTTCAAGATCGATACTGTGATATTAAAGCTTTCATTTATATTAGAGAGAAGGTAAAACGTTCATTATATTTTATCCACTTATATTATATAATATTATTATTATCATATATTATATATACATATATAAGACTTCAATAATAAGTAAACTAATTATAATATTCTTATAAAATGTAACGAGTAAAAAGTATGTGATAAGAAAATAACACCGATACAATTTTTACTTCTATACGAGTCAAATCGAATGAATAAAGTTAATTATTGCCCGCGTTATTACGAACCTTGGCACGTGCAGCTTTTATTCTGAAGTGAGAATGAGAAGAACATGGCCAGTAGATTGTCCAAACGCACGTTAATCCACTGCTCTAATAAATTTGAGTTACGAATGTAGAGAGGGAGAAGATCTGCAAATTCTCTCTCTCTCTCTCTCTCTCTCTCTCTCTCTCTCTCTCTCTTTCTCTCTCTTATTGCGAACCGTACACGTTCTAATGGTGTCTGATTCTGCAACGACCGTCTCTCCTATCGTTCGAGATAGTCGTGTGTGCCTTGGCCGGACCTCATAATTGCGCCAACGACGTAATCTACAAGAATAAATTGAGATTCTGGACCAACTTGGATCGTTCGTTGTTTTCGTCTCTCGTCGAGTAGGTTAAATTATGTACATGGAAGAAAATGGCAAATTTCGTGGTTCCTGTCGTCAAATTTTCTCTCCATCTTAAAAGTTTACTTTTCTTCTTGCCATGATAGAAGATAATGATGTAATGTAGAAATAATAATCACGATCATTGTTAAGATACGATTTGTTTATTTCGGTTGATTGGTCTTTCGGAAGCTTAGAAAGTCGATTCGCATTTTAAAAATGCTGGAATGCGGTAGAACTGCTTGAATAGTTGAAGAAAAAAAAGAAACTGATTTATTTTACACACACACACTTGTTCATTACGTACTTATATGGGAAATTATTTTTGTGTAATAATACTTATTTAAAAGCTTTAATCAACATTTCCAATAATCGTAAATATTGATACTTAATTAAAATGTTCAGTAGAATTATCACCTTCACGTATATGTGTATGTATGTATGTATATATTATATAAATAATATTTAAATAAACATATAATATATAAATAAACATTTATAATATATATATATATAAGGAGAGAAAGAGAAGTTGTTTCTAGTTATTCTATTTCCAGTTAAGCGATATGACGTTCAGCGACAACGTATTCCAATATGAAAATAGATTTCATCTTGCAATTAGACTCTTGCGGATAACCCGAGGAAGTTATCTATAAACCTGAGTAATTTAAGCAAGATCTCTAACGACCATAATATCGAGTGTCCTCGATTTTCCGTTGATTATAATCGTTATCACTCGTTCCTTCTAATAAGAGGAAAGTTGTAAAAAGAAATCACGAAGGGCGTTGAAGAATCAATGGTGATCGTATAACGTGTTTTTGCGTAAAGTCGAAAGTGGGACTCCTTGAAGCAAAGAGAGAGAGAAAGAGAGAGAAAGAAAGAAATAAAGATAGATTGAAAGAGAGGGAACAACCGTTGTGTTGTAAGAGCAAACTGTTACGGTACCCACGTGAACGGTACTCTCATTACATACGATCAACTTGCTGTAAATACCGTTGGAAGTTGAGATCCGAGCATGGATTATGAAAAAAAAAGTAAAAAATAAAATGAATAAAATAGAAAAAAAAAGAAATATATATATATACACACAGATAGATGGCGTACGTCATACGATATCGTGTGTTTCATGAAAATTCGATACCCTTGTAATTTATGGTAAATCTAAACTGTCAGATATATCGAGAGCGTAAATATTGAAATAATTCATAGCTATGTATTCGAGATCGATCAGTAGAATAATAGATCGATCGTTTACATTATATTCACTAGATAGAACGAATGTAATCGAATTGGTTTGAATAAAGGCTTCGTTGATGATCGAAACTTCGATTTTCTTCATCGGTTTTATTAAAGTTCGATCATAACGGTATAGAGTAGGTGGAAATTCGTCTCGCGTGGTCGTTCGATGGTTGGACGTTGGACAAGGTTTTGCTCTTAGAATAATGGTACTCAAGGTGAAAATTGTTGCGGGGAATAAGCTTTCAGTCTTCTTTTCTCGTCGAGCTCGAAATGCTCGTTTATAATACTTGTCTTACTAAATATACACTTAGAGACATAAACGCACAACGCACGCATATAAACGCACGTATAAATACGTATTATCGTGGTAGTACAGTAGAGAGTCCCATTTTGCACGTGTCGAGCTTATTCCTTACGTCAAATGAATCATTTCGTTCGTTCGTAGATCGACGAGACTAAAGCTTTGTTATTAAAAATCGAAGCAGTATTTCTACGTATTTGTGCGTTACACTTTACATACACACAGATATCTCTCGACTATTAAAAATTATCATGAAGAATGGAAGCTCCGCTCTACTTCGCAATACTTCGTGTACAAAACGGTCAGACCAACTTTTATATTTACTCTCTTATTTTGTCTCTTCGCATCAATCGCGTTCTAGATTTTCTCGTGGAACTTTGCAAATAATATCCTATTTGTTAGCATAACGCAAACAATTTCTAAATACGAATTAATATAAATTAATGGAAAATAGCTTTCTCAAATATTTGTTTTCTTCTTGTTTTGTATTGTAGCGTGGATATACGCGCGTACATACGATTACAGATATTCTCCATGTTTTTACATATTTTGCATTAATGCCTTTAGTGATCTATTATGTATATGTATATCTATATCTATGTATATGAAAATCTATTTTGCGAACGTAGACGCAAACGATACGGAAGAAACGATCGACCTTATCTTTTAGCCCGATATGCGGTTTTATGATAGTTCTCGAGCTATCCAATACTCGTACGATAGTGGATTAGTGTGCTTTGGGTAAGAGCTACGCTGTATAGTGGATGAATTTACGCCCCGCGAACTTAGGATGGAGGAATTCTTGGAAAAGATCCAGGTTAAAACGAATATGGAATGTGGAACGTCGGAGTGAATTCTTTCGCGAAAAGCATAAGTGCTGGATGATCGTAGGATAATGTTTTGTGCTTGTTCGCTTCGGTAAATCGTACCAGTTAAATGCTCCGTTTTCCTTCATTTCCAATCTAATGCTCGACGAAATTCATATTCGATATTAAATGACTGTACGATATTTAACGATCTGTTTTCTCGTTAAAACCATTTCGAACAAATGTTTTTTACCTATACGTTTCGAATCGAGAGATTGGGAGCAATCTTCGGAGAAGCAAATAATTTATATTAAAAAAGAAAGAACAGATAAATAAATAAATAAATAAATAAATAAAAAAGAAATAGTAAATGCAGTAGAATTAATACCGATCGACCACCACTCGATTTCGATTACTGCATTATCCTGTTGATAATTCGTGTTGATATAAAAACGATGTAAAAACTGCGTGAGAGAAACGATCGATTCCAAGCATAAGGTGCAATTAGTCGTCTTAACGTTTTGTCATTGTCTACACGCGATATCTACTCGATGATTTGTTTCTATTATTTGAAAGTAGGACGGACGTACATAGGTCTTTGATTTTATAAACGGACGCGCGTGATAAATGATTCGTACAAATACATTTCAAGAACATATGTAAATACATGTTCTCTAATATTTTTAAATGTAAAAAAAAAAGAACTGTTTTAATTATTTCCATGATTATTCATGGCCATTCGCATTGAAAAGAAGACAATTTTGTGATATTTTGATCACAAAAATGACATATTTTCGTATTACAATATTTCATAGTTAATTACAATGTATAATCATGTGATTTATGTAAGAAGAATCGTATATACATATTCCTATCTTAGTTATCAACATGGAAAAAAAAGACGCGTATCCTGTTTATACGTATTACTAAAAAAAAAAAAAAGCAGACATATTCGTAAAAAGCTCCTACAAAATTCATGTCTTCGTTTGTTCGGTGGGATTGCATGGTTCTTTCGAAACTTATGTATATTCATTCGATTTTATCTTTACGCGTAGTTCTTATTTAGAATATTTGGTTTTCCGGCTTCTTTATCTTCTTCAATTTCCTACCGATTCCTATGAAATATTTATACGGTTGCGCGTCACGAATATTCGTAAAAAAAAAAGAAGTATCTTCTCTTTCTCTCTCTCTCTCTTAAAAGGAACATCTATCTCAGATTTTGTCGTGAATCGCGATATATTACCGTTGCATTTGCTTTTAGGAGGACATAGAGTGACTCATTTCTCGAAGAGTTGCTTTCAAAAGTTCCGACTATCTTGTAGAGCTCTTCCGAAGCATGACAAAGCAAAAGTGAAGTAAAATGGGAAGAGCGGGTACTTTTTAAAGTTACAAGATGCTCGACTATGCGAATCAATCTGTCCGTAAAGTTCGTCGAGATGTAGGGAAGAAGGAATTGGGCAAAATTGGGGTGGGAAAAGACTCAATTTTAGTCTCGGTGATACGCCAGAACAAAGTGGGGAGGGAAAGGACTCAATTTTAGACTCCGTGATACGCCGAGGACCGATTTGAAATAATCGTGAAAGGGTGAAATGGTTGGTAAGGGAAGGAAGTGGTAGCAACTCGAAGGACGTTGGGAAATTGCGATCGGCGAAATTACCGTTGCTTTTCGGCAAATTTAGTGGATGGGGATAAAGAGGAAGAGCTCTTGAGAGGAGGGCTACTAAACTTTCTCCTTTCTCGATCGTTCGAGTTTAACCGGCTTGTGCAATCTATGGTTATGTATTTAAGTGCACGGGGCTTCTACGCAAGACGCATGTAAAATGGAGAACCAATTGCTTTCGATGGTGTCACGAGTTACCGATAAATAAATATTTAATTGCTCGTTTAAACTAGAATACAATTCGATTGCGATGTTCTCTAACTGGAAACAAATTTACTTTTGCTTTCGATAGATTCAACGACGTTGATTACGAATAAAAAGTTTGTTAATAGTGTCCCATAGAATTTTATTGTATTTTATCCGAGAACAATCGATGTAATTTTCAACAACTTTTATAGATCTCCTACTAATGTCTAATCAGATTTGATAGAATCATTTTGAAAGCGGATTTCAATTCAACGAGACAAATATATACCGAGAAGTCATTTTTGATATATTCGAAGAGTTCGTTACTCCGGAAAGTTACTATATATAATAATTGATCGGATTAACGTCGGTGAACATAATCCGAAATTTATCAGGATAATTTGCAAGTCCGTTGCTATCATTCGCGCATAATTTTGATGGAAAAGTTGAACTGTCCGTTTGAATCTCCTGATAAATTTGTCATTTTACCACAAGGCGAAATGCGATAAAACTCTCGATTGGGAAGTTTTTGAAATGATAAATTTAACAGATGAAAGCTTTGGGAACGATTAAGTCGAGCGAATATTTTGGGTCAAACGTTAAAAGCTGCTCGAAGGGTGGTGAATTAATTCGATGGGTCCGCGCAATGTATACTTTAAAAAACCATCGTTACTGTCACGTGTACGTTGTTTCTGTTCGCGATGGAAACTGTTATGTTTACAGAGAGAAACTATTGACACGTATGAGATAAAAAATAATAGAAGGAGAAAGAGAGAGAAAGATATATATCTCTCTCTTTGCTAAACGAATGAGAGTATCCAAAGAGTATATCGAATTGAGCCTTCACTTAAACAATATTTACGATCGCCCATCTATCAAAATGAAATAAATATCAATAAATCTCAAATCAAATTTACATATCACGATTACTTTCGACAATCTTTTGATACAATTCCATTTCCTAATAAGTAAATATCTATCGATAAATTTGACATGACATAGAGGAATAGTGTGTTCGTTAAAGCGATTTTATACGTATTTCAAATGTAATCAACATCATCGATAACATGATAGCAATAATAATAATAATGAAAATGCCGAAATAATGATAAATTGTAAAGTGATATTTAACATTTTTCAATGGTTTCATTTGATACGAGAAGTTAAGGTTAATTTGTACTGTTCAACGTGAAAGTTTATCGATCGTTCGACTTTATATTTATGTCAATCATAACTCTTTACTATACAACAACGTCTATTACTCGTACGAAACAAAAATTTTGCGATGGTTACCTACCAACATTGTTCCTATCTTTAAAAAAAAAAAAAAAAAAAAAAAAAAAAGGACCAACGATCGAATAATTAAATTTTTGTTGGAAACGTTTTCACGAATACCGGGAATATTGCTAAACGCAGCCATGCACTATTTATTGTCGAGTATATGTAAGTATATATGTGCGTATATCCTTGTAATATACAAGTGTAAGCGTAGAGGCAGTTAATAGAGTAAAAATTCGTGGCACTACGAAATGCGAAACGCGCTCTCTTCGCAAGAATAATTACATGCGAGTTGCCCAGAATATTTCGGAAACGTGCGTAATTAAACGCAACGCGCGAAATAATATTCAACGTGCAAAGTGTAACTATATGTTAACGCCTCTCTCTCTTTCTCTCTCTCTTGTCGTTTGAAACGTGCTAAATCAAAATTTCTATCCTCCAAAAGAGCTTGTATTAACGCGTAATAACGTACGAACGTTCTCTACATTTGGCCATGAAATATTGAATTTCACTTGAACGTGTAGTGTGAATCACATCGTCGCGCGAAGTGTGCGAATCAGATCTCTTCTCGCGCGAGGTGTGAAATTCTTTTTATCTGAGTTGCTGGAACGATTGAAAAAATATATTTATCATGACGAACAGTAGAAATATTATCTTTTATATCATACAATTTATAGAAATTTAAGGAATGAAATTCGTAGAACACGTTCACACGTTCAAAACTTCCAAAAACTTTGAGAATTCGTTCGTTAGATAATTCGATCTTCGTTTCTCTCTCGTTAATCGCTCGTACTCGAAAAAGAAAAAGAAAAGAAAAAAAAACAAAACAAGACAAAACAAAAATCATTAAAATGTTACACGCTATAGGACTCTTAGTGTGTTACAACGAAATTATCTTCTTTTTCAGTCGATAGAAACGAGGAACGAAATTTAGCGGTAGAAGATTTGCGGTAGATAAGAGGAGAGCGCTCAGACTCAACGCTTTTTCGTTTATGGCTTTTACGATATACACTTGCGTATGAGCTTATGTGTGAGCGAGCGAAAGAGATATTGGAAGTGAAGCAACGCCATCCCTAACGGAAAAACGATTATCTTCACGCTCGGCTTAGCAGCGTCCCTATTTGCAAGCACGGCGATCCTCGTTCGATGTCGCTCGTCGAAACTCTGCAAGCGAGGGAAATTTCACGGATTTGCGATTCCCTCGCAGCAGTGCACGTTTTCGACGGAATCTAAATGTGACATATAGTCGAACTCCGGAAAGATCCGGTCGAACTTTTTTGCTTGCGTGGGAATCCTAAATTCGCTTGCCGTGACCGAGAGAGAGAGAGAGAGAGAGAGAGAGAGGGGAAGGGAAAATAGTTCGTGACGAAGATGAAAAAGAAGAGCGTTGAACGATGTGCGATATAGTATATTCTTATTGAAAAAAGAAAGTAAAAGAAAAAGGTTTGTAATGTACTCTTTCTTTGTTAGGATTTTACAACCTGAATTTTTCTCTTATTTTGATTGTCATTTACAATCGATCGTTTCAATCGTATCTAAATCGGTTTTACGTTCTCTCTTTAAAATATCTCGTTCCTTTTTTTTTTTTTTAACAAATTCCATTAACATTTGTTTGTCCATCTAAAAGAAAAGAAGAGAGAAAAATGTAGAAAAAGAACGAAGAATCAAGAATGAACTGAGAAATAAGAAGAAAAAAAGCGTTATCTCGTTAAGAGATACAAAAGAGATTTCTTTGGGAATGTTATTTTTTGTTTATTTTTTATTTTTCTTATTCTTCTTTATTTTGTTTTCTCTTGTTACGCGAGCTACTTATACTTTACGTTTTTCTTTCTTCATTTACGCGCGTTAAATAAAGTTTTACTCGCGTGGAAAAGGAGGAACGTGATAGTTAAGAGTATATGAATTAAACATTTTGACAACAAGCGCGTAAATATAAAGGAAGTTGGTTATTTCCTTTTGTTTTATTTTCTTCTTCTCTCTCTCTTTTTTTTTTTTTTTTATCATAATTCTTTCCTTTTTTATTTTTTTCAACAGACCTTTACGCGTATGTTGAAAAATTAATTCTCTAACTTCTTTGTTGTATCCTTTCGTCATTGGATGTCGTCGTCGTTTACGTCGGGGTTTTTAATTCCTTTGTCAACGTGAAAGCGTAGAAAAGTAGTAAATGAAAAAATCTCAATGGAAAACGGTCAATTCAAAGATCGTAAGTGCCAAAAGAAAGAGTAGGGTAAATAGCTCTTAAATGAACAAAGTCTATGACAAAAAGCAAAACGACGGACTTTTTTTTATTCTCTCTCTCTCTCTCTCTCTCTTTATCTCACTCGCTCACTCATTCTCTCTCTCTCTCTCTCTCTCTCTCTCTCTCTCTTTCTCTCTCTCTCTCTCTCTCTCTCTCTCCTTCTCTTTCTTTCTCATTCTCCAACTCTTGTCTTTCAGACGAGAATGCAAATTGTTTAAACCACTCGACGTGTGATCCAATTACGTAAACTTGTAAATTTAAGCGACACGCGTCCGAGAGTTTCCCTCGGTTTCGAACTTTCGAACAGACCTCTTCCCTTCGTGATTACGTTGAAAGTGTAAAATGACTGGTAACGTAGCAAGGTTTAATCGTTCACGCTCGATCGACTAGAAAAATAATCGGAAAACTGCACTTGGGATCCTTGCAATTCCAAGTTTTTCGCTAGTTTGAAAAACTTTTGTATAAAGTGCTTGTACGTCTTCGAGAAACACCGTTAAGCTAACCGGAACTAACTTTCCTTGTCATTTACGAGCTGTTATGAACCAAAAACTACTTGTTTTTCGACCAATCAACGATATATTTGATTATCATAAATAATTATATTCTTTGCTAGATTCTTCCTTCATTATTCTGTCTTTTCCGTTTTTTTTTTCATTTTTTTTCATTTTTTTTCCTTTCATAAAATGGCAAGATATTATTTATCGTTCAGATAATCTCAAGGATATTATTTGTCCTTGCAGATTATCTGAAATTGTTAAAATAATTATTTTATAAATTGAAAATGTTCGAGATATGACTTTTGTACAACGATGAAAGAAATAAAGAAAATAAGAGAGGAAAGTTAAATGTCCGAATAACGAATGTCTTAATAATTTATCAATTGTGGTTCATGGAGCATTTATGTATAGATAACAATGAATTTGTAATTAACTAATCCACATAATATTGAGGTTGTTCGGTGTTTTAATAGTTAACAAAAACACATCTTTTGTCGTCGAACGGTCACGCGAGCACGATCGAACTACGATAATGGCGATACTTGCGTGAGCAAAAGTTTTAATTAACGTAAACTAAACACCTCGTGGCACTTGCTCTATTGTGTTTATGGGTTATAAAATATTCGCGTTTCTCTCAACCACATTGGATTCCAAACAACAAGTATGTTAGTGTCATGACGAAAGAATGTAGATCGTTTAATGGTTAAACGTTTGAACGAATAATGTTAAAATTGTACGATAAATTATTCGTACTTTTTGTTTCTCTCTCTCTCTCTTTTTTTTTTTTTTTTGAATTCAACCTCGTTACTTTTGATTTCTTGCTTTTAATAAGTGTAATTTTTAACGATATTAAGAGAGAGAATGTTAAATCAACTTTCGTGTTAATTATTGATAATATTGATATAGCAATTGTAATTTGCTATTGTATTTTGGATATAATATAATTAATCAGATAAATTAATTAATAATTTCGGACAGCGCTATTGAATTCATTTGGTCTACTTAAATTTCCTTAGTTTATTATCTCGTTTTTATCATGGATTAGTATAAAAAATAAAAAAAAATAATCATTTTACATAAAACATCGGAAAAATGAAAATTACCTTATATTAAATAGTTAGTACCGATTAAAACTTATACGTACGTAAATTAACACGGATTTATGGGAAATATACGGTACTTACAATTCGAATTTACGCCGCATTTAATAAGAAAAAATTGTTCTACCGAATATCTTTTCTTTTCTTTTTCTTTTTTTCTTTTTACAGAAATACTTTTCCTTTTTCGTTCTACGATGAATACAACGTGATATATGGGTCGCTGAATTTATAAAAAATGTTTTCAATGATATCTATCGTTATTATTTTTATTATCATCATCGTTGGCATCGTTGTCGTTATCGTATGTTGCTGTTAATTTGCATCACATACACAACATTTGGTTTTAATTTTGTATGAAATTACGATCGCAGTGGATTTCTCTCTCTCTCTCTCCCTCTCTCTCCTCCTCTCTTTCTTTCCTCCTACATACATTGAATTATATAAACGACAACGTGCTACTCTAGTTACAACTGATTACAAAACAGCTCCCACAAATGTACTTATTACTCGCTTATATATTTAGATGTTTACTGTATTAAACGTAGGATCGGTATAGTTGCCCGACATTCATCTCCTTTATTAAATGATCCAAAATGTATTTAGTACTTCTCCTTGTTGCCTTAATTATATAACTTTCGAGTAAATCGAGATTCCAATGTCGACGTTTCGCAAAATATATTAGAAATGTGGACGTATCTATTCGTTTTATTTGTTCTTTCATTTTCTTCGATTCATTTCGATGGAATAAAGAAATATATTCGTTATAAATAATAATTTTTATTATCCGAATATATTTTTATATCTTCGAGCAACGAGGATTTTCTTTTTTGATTTCTTTCAGTCTCTTCAGATGATTAAGGGAAAACAGTTTAAAATAGAAATAACGTACTTGAATGTAGAAATAAGACGCGTTATCCTTGTTTCTAATCCGAAGCATTACGCTTGGATGATCATGTAGCTATTGTCACGGACCTAAGTTAAATTGACGCTAATTAATACATCTACGGAGCCAAGGACGTAGCTTATCCTTGAATGATTAGGAAAGTAGTTCGGATTAACGAAGGTCGCTAACGATTGATCAAAAATGGAAAATAAGATTGCTTAGAGGTGCGATTTTATTTATTTTTCAACTTGACATTTACGTTCTTTTACGAGTTATTTATGTTTTAAATTATCGAGTATAATTATTTTACAGGAGAACAGCTGTTAACAGACATTTATAACAAAAACAATTAATTTCTAAATTACTTATTAATTACTGATTTAATTGCAAATTTATTTTGATATTAATTATTAATATAATGGGGCTTTTATAGTCGATAGATAAGAATGAAATTATGATTCATTTCGTAGGATAATTATGTACAAAAATAACGAATTGACAGGAGGCATTGAAGATGATGTAATACATTGATGCAACTTGTTCTTGCGTAATACGAGTTTGCAATCTACCAATTACCAGATCAATCAAAATGTAGCTCTCTATGTAAATTACTTTTGTCGTGAAATGCGTTAGCTATTCTCTTGATACGTCAACGGTGCACATTATCTACCTTCTTTTCTTTACAAATTTTATAATATTTCATCGATAATTTCATATCGTAACGTTCGATTGAAATTAAATCTAACAAAGTGATAATATTTTATTATTTTATGCCATTAGAATGTAATATCTCATGTTCTATTCCATTTTTCATTGTGCCCTTTTATGAATAATGATAAGAATAATAATTTAAATGAATAAAATATGGATATTACGTTATTATAATTGTGTTAACAAGATTTTTGTCGATCACAAAGACGACTCGTGCGTTTGATAGATTTATTATTTCAATATAAATACATTGTGGGGATTCAAAAGAAGATGTGGAAGCCTCAGAAGCACAGTGGAATTTATAATTAATAATTGTTACCGGATAATTGATTGATTACGTCAAGACCAATGCGTTCCAATTCGATGAGATTGAATTTGGATGGAGAACTCCATATGTAGTACGTTCGAACGTTTTTACTTTACCATTAATTAACGTTCCATTGGAAGTATAATAATACTGAAGAAAAGAGGACTGCCGATGATGGTAGAAAAATGAAGCCATTGAAATTACTTTCTTTCTTTAAACGTTACTTCGAGGATCGTTATTCCCTCTCATCTGGATTTTCTTCTTTCCTTTCAAAATTTGTCGCGTTCTTTTTGAAATTTTTTCTCTGTCTCTCTCTCTTTCTTTTTCTCTTTTGAAGTTGAAACGAATTTTTACGTTATACCAAGTCTCTTGTTTGCTTCGAGGGTGAAAAATAAACGATGTTATTCCAAATGGCATTTTCTTGTACCTTTTCAAAATTTTTCTTCGACAAAGCAGGCTCTTCGTATTCCTCGAGTCCGCGAAGGAACGTAATTCTATAAAAAGAGAAGGTATATTCTTTCCGGCGATTTTTTCTACATCGGAGTGTTTCGAAATTAACCTGATTTCTTCTTTATAAACTATATACGTATGTATGCGTGTGTATATATATATATATAGAGTAAAAGAGACAAAAACGTAAATATATAGATGACAGATGAATTCTTAATAAAGAATACCAAGATGAATATTTTCCTTTCGTACTTTTATCTCGTCGTAATGTAAGATTTATTTTATTTGTGACAACCTGTCCATATTTTATTTTTTACAGATATCTCTTTTTAGTTTTAATTCGAGCAAGGAGAATAAATTTTAGCTGATATAACACACATGTATAATTACATGTGCCAGAATTTGCGAACGATCATCGATGTTAGGTCTCATGTAAAAGTAAAATCTATCGTCATGGAGACGATGTGAATGAGAATAAAAGCGATGTATTTGTAAATCACACCTTTGATATAAAAAAGGTAAACGATTGGACACGTTCGATATCGTGTTACAAGAGAATTCGATGATATTCACAATATACATTATTTGACCCAATAACGCCAATAATATTGGTCGGTTATCTTATTAAACGCGTGTTGAAAGCATTTTCGATATCGGATATTAATTAAACTATTTTTAATAGATCCCTGTTCGGTTTGCCTGTCGTTTTTAACGACGGACATCAGTTTAAATTAGCGTTATAATAATGTTAACGTTTGTAAATAAGAAAGAGAAAAGAAATATGAGAAATATAAAGAAACATATAAAATAAGAAGTTACAAGCAGAGAAAATCTTCTCGACATATTTTAATATCATTGGCAAATAAAAGGTTACATGTCATGGAGGGATGTATGTAATAGTTTTAACAGACAACGTGACTACTACGAGGATCTGTCTAAGTCTCTAACATCTGACAGGAACGAAAACGGTATCGGGAAAAATCGTAGGAGTCGTTTCGTAGACAGCTCTTCCATTTTAATATCGATATTCGGTGGCGGACAAAAGCGTAATCCAAGAGCAAACTTTCGAAAGTCGCGCGTATCGTTGAAATTCAACCCCTCCTGTTCTCTCTCTCTCTCTCACTTTTCAACCATCCTTCCAAAGTTGGTTTACTCTATCGAAAATGGAGTCGTCCAATATACATCGACGATGTTCATCGATTTATCCCTACTGGTTGGTAATAGATGTGTATTGCGAACCGTACATACATTTCGTGAGACGACCCTGTGACTGAAGCTGAAGACGATGAGAGAAGGCGAAAGGCAGAGAGAGAGAGAGAGAGAGAGAGGGAGTAAAAGAAATAGAGAAGAGAGGAGTGAAGAGGAAAGGACAGCCACGAGAAGTTTCCACGGAAGAAGCTTTCATCGTTGCTGAGATCGATTTACATAAGAATTTCAGGCAACCGGTCCAACTCTCTTCCTTTTTTTATTCCTTTCTCTCTCTCTCCCTCTCTTCCTCTTTTTCTCTCTTCCTTCTTACCGCATCCTTTTTTGCTTTCTTGACGAAAAAGACGTGGAAGAAGCGACGAAAAAGGGTAAGAATACTAGGTGGAGGAGGGCCTCGAAGGCACAACCTCTGAATCGATACGTTTCGAGAAGGTGTCATCTCGTCGAGAGCCCAATATTCGTCTATCTCATTCTCTCTCCCTCTCTCTCTCACTCTCCCTGTTTCTCCATTTGACTCGACTCTATTTTCAACTTCCTGAAATAGCATACTTTTTCTTCTTCTTTTTTTTCATTGATCAGATTTCTCTCTTTCTCTCTCTCTCTCTCTCTTTTTCTTTCTCTTTCTCTTTCTCTCTCCATATATAACACCAACCCTTCTCAATACAGAAGAAGAAAAAATCGAGGTTGTCTCGTCGTATAGGATTGCGGTTGAAAGAAAGTGGTTGTTTCTATCGATGAAGGAAAAAGGATATAAGGGAAGAGAGTAGATTTATCAGAATTCCAAGGAATCACCTTCTCTAAGGCAGGATTTCTCTATAAATATTAAACGAGAAATTCGAGAATCGAAAATTTGCTATGGGTCCATTTAGAACGGATAGATAATTAAGCGTCTGGATGAAAAGATTATACAATGAATATTGTATAATCCCGCACTCATCGAATTAAATAGTAAGACGAGATTCGAAATTTTTTTCGTAAGGTCACATATACAGATCAGAATTCGTGGGATTCGTGAAAGAGGGTTTTTAGAGAGTAGGATAATTAGTTTAAAGGTGCAGTCGGAATACTATCCATATTAATGCCGATGTATTCCGTCGACAAAATTGATAGTTAAAAAGCAATTACGTTTTGGAACTGTATATCCACGCTAGTCGACGAACGAAATACGTTCTAATCGAAGGATAGCCAGAGCAAGAGAGAGAAAAAAAAGGAAAAATTGGACGAGAGACAGAAAGAACGAGGAAGAAAACGAGAAAGAGAGAGCGAGAGAGAAAGAGAGAAAGAAAATATCGTAATCAACGTGTAATCTCGGAGTTTATATCTCATAGCTTCGGTAGTTCTTGCAATTTCTGCAACTTTTCTTTTTTTCTCTCCCTTTTTCTTTTTTTTCTTCCTTTTTCTGCTTCCTAGCTTCATGGACTTCCATGAATGCGGAGAGTTCGTTCGAAAGGTCACTCGAGTATTATTCGTCTTAATCGATTTTATTTTCATGAGATATCTATCTTACGCATACTCGTTTTGGATAGTTCGATGAAACGAATACCTACGACGAAACGAAATGGAACATTTTGCTCATCGATCAGTACGTTTATATCTTTTTTTTTTTTTTCTATTTCTTTCTTTCCCTTTTTCTTTTCTGATAAGCGCGCGCACTTATTCTCGTATTTTCTTATTCTCGAGAAGGTCGAGGGTCGGGCTTATTGTTAGTCAATTTACCATAGTTACACATTATCATCGACGAGATTTCTCGACGAACTCGTAGAGATCGAGAGAGTGGCTCCGATAATTACTCGAATGGACGAGCCTTGTGTGCCTAGAACGGTCGAGCTGCGATACGAGATAGGACAAGGCTATCGATCCACTAGTTTCTTTGTCCTCCTCTGTGAGAAGAAAAAGAGAGAGGGTGAGACAGAGGGGTAGACATAAAGAAAAAGAAAGAGAGAGAGAGAGAGGGTGAGTAAAAAAGGGACGTTTTCGAAAAGAAATTATATTGATTCCTTAATATCTCTCTTCATTAAATTCTTTATTTTAAATCTTTTCTTTCTTCCTCTACCTCTCAATTTTATGTTTAGTTCTTTCTCTTTGAATCTCTCGAGTAATGAAATTCGTGTCCACGCGAAAGGCCCGGATTTATACTTTAATCATCGGATTTCTTTTCATAGCCGAGTAATCGATAGACAAATCGGAATTAATTCTCAATTTGTGCGGTACTTTATTCTTTTTGTTAGATGATGGAAGGATGAATAGTACGATAGAAAAAGAAAGAAAGAATGAAAGAATGAAAGAAAGAAAAAGAGAAAGAAAGAAAGAAAGAAAGAAAGAAAGAAATAATGATAGTAAGAAAAAATAGACGATTTTCCTGAGTATGCTCGATAGTATTCTCGCGACTAATCCCATGGGAGAAGTCTAATCGTTTCTCGGTAGAATAGGACGACTTATATCTACCTACTAGTCGTGTCCTGTCAAGTAAGATCTTTTATAGTTAGTACGTAGCAATTCGTGCTCACCTTCTGAGAGAAATAGAATGAACGAGCGAGAGAGAGAGAGAGAGAGGTATACAGATGTCTGTTAGGTACGCGAAGCTCTCTCCAAGAAAGGACAGAGGTCGAGGTTAACCGGTTAATCGTACCTTTAAACTTCGAGGATATCTCTACGACCGTGACGATCGACAAAAGCAGGTGTCCATCTCTTTGATCTTCAACAATCTTTCTTTTCATGTTATGTTAAGGTATTGCTTTGAAGATCCAAAAGCTATATTAGAAATTTTATTTCTAAAAAGGGGATTATCTTGAAAAATTATTAAAGCGATATGAACAAGAGTCAAATCATACTCTCGATACGTTTGAATAGAACTTGTTTCGAGTCACGTGTAAGATTCATTTAACGGGATGGTGTTGTTGAAAGCTTGGTCCAATTTTGTTCTCGTTCGATAGAATATCATCTGGAGACCGTGTGTTAGATTTTTACGAAGAGTTTGATAAAAAAAGAAGAAAAAAAGAAACGAAAGAGAAATAAAAAGGAAGAAAGAAAGATAGAAAAAACCTGGAATGAGTAGAAAACAATTTTAATTCGCGAAACCCCTGACGAGAGTCAATGCTTCGTAAGCTTTCGACCAAAAATCGAGTATTTCAAAATTGGTTCGCGTATGTTCTGTATCTATTATATATCTGTATGTTGTATATTGCTTGGCTCTCTCCATACAAGCCTTTTAGGATAGTTCGGTTCAATCCGTAACTATTGCTGTGCTATTTCATGCCGTTTTATCCGATTTCTCTTTGTTTCTCTCTGTCTCTCTCTCTCTTTTACTCTCTGTTTCTCTCTCTCTATGCACACACACACACACACACACACACATATATATAGAGAGAGAGAGAGAGAGAGAGAGAGACACACGTATATACACACACATCTTTTATTCCATTTTTTATGATACATAAAACGCCAAACGTTTGAGTTAATGTGTTTTGCAAAAGTGCCCCTTTTTGTCAGTTTGTTTGATTCAAAAGTAATTTACGCATACCCGCATACACGCATACACATTCGACAAAAATACACGCTACGATCGTATTTACTTTTAATACTTAATAGTGTGTAATGAGTTTGAAGTCGTTTTTGCATTTATCGAAAAATGTACGATAATTTGTAGAATTTTTTCGATTATTACGAGATAGGAATTTATCTAGCTTTTAAATCGAACATTCATGTCGATAAATATAATTCTTGCGAGAACTCATAGTATCAACTTTCGGCTATAGAGGGTAATTCCATGACCATATCTAAGAGCGTGAACCGAGCTAGCGCAAAAGGTGTAACCTTAGGTAGGAAACGAGCCCATTGGGATCTGTTCTACCAACGAAGACTGGGAATATGTATATACATACACATAATATACATATACATACATATCTTCGACCAATAACTTACACTCTCGGCTTGTTCTGACGTTTTGGTAGACACTTGGAATCGTTATTATTAATGGGTGTATCGATCATTCTCATGATATATGTATCCGCACATATATATATATTTCCCTCGTTATTCGCTCATTATTACAATATATATATATATGTATATATATATATATACGTATATTTTTTTTATATAGAATTTATTATTTGTGAGCATAGTGTAATTATAAATTAAATATCAATAATTACATTGTATTTCAAAATTCTTTGTTCACTTTATTAAATCTCTCAATATTCTATCCAACGAAACGGTACACTTTTGCAATAACTTATTTTTAATCTTTCTTTGTTATTTTTAATATACTTTCATTTTATATCACCGCTATAATATTCTCTGGAGTTAAAAAGTATTATTTAACATCGAACTGTTCATACTGGATAGTAACATAAACTTGGAGTTCTGTCGATAAAATCGGGAGCGTTGGAATATTTATTCGCAACGAGATATTTTTTTTCAAAATATTACTTTTTTCTTTTTCTTCTTTTTTTTTTTAGAAATTAATTCGTTGGTATATCGTGAATATAGTTCTTAACGAGAGAAGTGCTTATAACTATACAAAACTTTTCTCTTTTTCTACTCTCTCTCTCTCTCTCTCTCTCTCTCTCTCTCTCTCTCTCTCTCTCTCTCTCTCTCTCTCTCTCTCTGTCTATCTGTATTTCTATTTCTATTTCTATCTCTATCTCTATTTCTATGTCTCTATAATTCTCCCATTTGAGAATCTTATACGAGTACATCAAAGACGTTCGAAATATGGAAATAGTTCGTTTGTATTTGAATGTTTGATCGGTAGTAACATTCGTAATGGCTTTGAATATGGTTCTCCATAAAGGGCAGAGAGTTTATGACGATTTGGTATCGAGTTTTGATGGATTCTCTGGAGAGAGAGAGAGATTTCATAGCGATTGGCATATTTAATCGAACGTTAATTTACACGTACTGTTTTGGCTGCCAATAATTTGCACGACGAATATATATATATATATATATATATATATATATATATATATATCGATTACAAATAACCAGTCTCTCTTTAGTTGATTACATTTCCTGTTCATATTTATTACGTAGGAGTATAAGAAGATGAAAGTCCCTTATCCAGATAAACATAATTAATTACTCGATAAAAATGTTTATATCATATTTATATTTTTCAATCGATTCTATTTAAACATGATACGTATCAATTATTTTTTTACTTAGTAAGGAAGAACTATGAGCTATGATTTATTACAGGGTCAAGAGATACATGTACGAACCATTTCGTGACCAGAAACCAATTTTGGGTTAGCGTCTGAATAGCAACGATCTAGTTTTAGGGTCAACTATATCCCGACGCACATTACCTTTGATCCGTATAACCATGCTATTATGAGTGGATAAGCCGAATCAAGATCGAGGCTTATATATCTGTATGTTAGACTATTCATTGACAATTTTATGCAATTATGAAGTGCACACTATGCACATACGATGAATATGTAAATTGATTAAATTCTTTCTTTAATCAACGTGATAGTATATAACAAAATAGCAACTCAGATATTTCTCATATTTTATGAACTCTTTTTATAAATGGGCGTAGATATTGTTTTAAAAATGTACAAATAATATTTATTACGAACTCGTAAAACCATCGATCCGTTCGGTATTATGAATACATCGTAAAATTCATTTCACGATATCTGTCCATAACGATGAATGCTAACATGGAATGGAAATGAAGGGTTGGAGATATTTTTTTATTGTCTAAATCCTTTCTCTCTCTCTCTCTCTCTCTCTCTCTCTCTCTCTCTCTCTCTCTCTCTCTCTGTCTCTGTCTCTGTCTCTGTCTCTGTCTCTGTCTCTGTCTGTCTCTGTCTCTGTCTCTCTGTTTTTCGTTATTTCTTTTTTTTCTTTTTTTCCCTTTTTTTTTTCATGTATGAAACGAAGAGCGTAAGGGAATCGTTCGTGCTTCTATTTGAACTCGGTTTATGGTTTCGAGGTACATTTAATCCGAATCCGAGAGCCATTACGAGAAAAGCAAACAGAGTTACGATGGAACATTCTGCATTCGATTCTGCGAGTTGACGTTTGCATCGTCTTTGGGAGATTACACTGCGCAGACTCTCGTTCTACACCTGGGATCAGAGTTTCATTCCAATTACAACTAAGCAGAGATGGTCAATGTCCGGTCTAGAAATCCTTGGTCCGTATAAAATCGAAGCTCTGGAAATCTATTATATGAAGAAAAAAGAAAGATAAACTAGCATTCTATCTTTTTCTCTTTCGTTTTTTCATTTAAAGATTTTTCTTAACTTTCCTTTTAATTTAAATCGGAGACGTTATATTTACTATAAAATTAATTCACATTGAATTAATTTTATAGAAACTATGTTCATTACGAAAGAAACGATTGTACACTGAGAGTTGTCCAATGAATTATTTTTCTTCTTTTTTGTTTACGTTTCCTCGTAACAAAACAGGGACAGTGTCTTTGTAATACTATTGTTATGAACGTAAATGGTTGACAAGAGTAAACATACGTTTTTGTTCTCGTTCATTCAACATCGAAGAGAAAGGATCTTGAAAAGAAAAGAAAGTCATTTTTCTCGAGTGTCACTTCCTCTCAACGGACTCTCAGAGAGAGAGAAAGAGAGAGATCGTACTTAATTTAACAGATGAACATGTCCAATTGCGTGATGATATTTTGTCAAACTTGTATCACGGAATGCGACGCTGTCTCGTCTAATTTAATTCGAAGTGACATTACGCTAGCTGTCGCAGTAAGATGATCAATCGTGTGTGTGTCTCTTGATGGTTCATCGAGCTTCAACTACACGCGTTAATAATTCACTCGAAAGTATATCTATTAATAGAAAATAGTCGTGAAGTATTTAGATGATGAAATTTTCTTGTAAATGTAAAGAAAAAGAAAAGAGAGAGAGAGAGAGAGAGAGAGAGAGAGAGAGAAGAAGAAGATTATTGCATTCGTTGATATTCTTTGAAGAAGATTAATTGTTTCAAAAAAAGAAAAAGAACAAGAAGAGAAAAGTAAGGAACTTGTTATAATGATGATTACACGTAAACAGAGTGTTGTATCCGACTGATAACAGAGGTAAACAAGTGCGAAGGAGAGCAAAATTCCTCTTTTCTTCTTTTCTTTCACGAGTCACTGTAATTCGTTCATTTTCTTTGTTCTTCTTATCTTTTCTTCCGATTTCGTTTTGTATTTTTGTAAAAGCTAAGAGGGGTTGGAAAAAGTTATTGGTTGAATTACGATTTCTCGAGTTTGCGTATGTTCAATTTTAACGAACATGTTTTCTCGTGTAAGTATATGAGTTTATATAAAAGACACCATATATATATATATATATATATATGCATGTATGTATGCATGTATATATATATTTTTATGTGTATTATCTTTTTACGAATTTTAGTAAAAAATTGCCATTCATCCTACCTACTAACAAAGTTTGTATCGCGGCTGTCAGAAATTACGTTTGGACTAAATACGACCATAGCGGTTTTTACGTTAGAAAAAACTCCTATAAATTTGTCTACATACATTTCAGCCGACATTAAAAGTCACTTTATTAGTTTAGCTTTTTTACAATACACGTACACGCAAAATACCCAACATTATTCGTTAATAATTAAAAAGATTAAGTAATACGATTTATAAAGAAAAAGTGATCTTACATGTTGCACGATCTTAAATATTTCATATATTTACAATAGAGTAATATTTTTCTATCAAACCATCTAAGATTTTTTTTTTATTTAAATTAAAAAAAACGACGTGCAAGTCTAACGTGAAATATATACGTACGTATGCGCATCATTTGTGAACTGAGCAGAAGAAAAAAATTGGCACAAACGTAGATAGGCATACAGATTGAGAGAGAGAGAGAGAGAGAGAGAGAGAGAGAGAGAGAGAGAGAGAGAGAGAGAGAGAGAGAGAGAGAGAGAGAGAGAGAGAGAGAGAGAGAGTGAGAGGGTGATGAGGGAGAGAGAGAGGAAGGGAAGGAGGAAAGGAGGAAAGGAAGAGAGAGAAAGAGAGAGAGAGAGAGAAGCATCTTAACCTTTCGCCTTTTCTCTCCAGCTCATTTTTTCTTTCAAACAATAATCGAAGGACAAGACAACCTTCAGGCTACACTACTACCACTCCTACAACTACTCGTACTACTACTCGTACTACTACTACTACTACTACTACTACTACTACTACTACTACTACTACTACTACTACTACTACTACTCCTACTACTTCACTACTACCACTACTACTGTTAACACTACTATTACTGCTACTACTATTACTATTATTAATATTACTACTATTACTACTGCTATTGCTATTAATATTACTACTATTACTAGTGCTACTGCTGTTACTATTAGTACCGTCAAAGCATCGTCTTTGTTGTCTTCCTTGAAGACGATCTACTGTCGCCTCTCCACCTCGTTTTCCCTTTCTCATGTCCGCGCGGAAATCTTACCGATGTAACACGAGCGCACGGTAATGTGACCGCCGCGTGAAGCCAGACGGAGTTTGACGGGGAGGGTACGGGAAGGGGGTAAGCAAAAGGAAGCAAGCTGGCAGGCGGAGGTGGGTCGAGGCAGCCTGGGTTCTAGCAACGACGTAACCCGTCATGGTGAAGGGGATGACGGGGGTACTGCGGGTGAAGGACGAGGGAAATAGTAGCAGAAGAGGGGAAGAGAGAGAGAGAGAGAGAGGACTATGGATTAGACAGAGACAATAAAAGAGGAGTGTATGAGGGAGAGAAAGAGAAAGAGAGAGGAAGGGAGAATGGATCGTGAGTTAGACAGAGAAAAAGAGACGAAAGCTGGAAAATCGTTGGATAGAGAAAGAGAGAGACGGAAACAGAAAGATATAGAAAGAGTGAGTGTTAGTAAAAGGGACGAAGGATGGAAAAGCGTGAGTTAAAGAGAGAGGGAGGGAGACAGAGAGAGAGAGAGAGACAGCCAGACAGAGAGAAAAAGAGACAGAGGCATGGATGGAGAGAGAAGGAGGAAGAGAGAGCGAGAGAGAGAGAAAGAGAGAGAGAGAGAGAGGAAAGCAAGCATACTGGGATAGATGGAAGGGTGGGAAAGAGCGAGAGGGGTGGACTGTCGAGGGGTAGAAGAGAGAGACGAGGAGAAGCGAACGTTGCGATCGATCGGCACTCTCCGAGCAGCGGGAGGCTTTTGGCTATATAGAAGAGCTCCTCCTACACTCTCTGCACCAATACAACCCACGCTTTTCGCTTTTCCTATAGCACCTTTCTCATCTTCGTTCTTCGGAGGACTATTTTTATCCATTTCTCTCTTTTTCTCTTTCTCTCTTTCTCTCTCCTTCTCTCATTCTATCTATCTTTATCTTTCTTTTCGTTTAGAGACTTCTTTCCCTGTCATATAGGACTACTTCCTTACTCTTCGAAGCACGCAGAATTCTGTGACGAACGACTGACATAAGCGAGAGCAGCTGTTCCCAACGGACACGCTTCCTTAGTTCATTCGCTTCCTCCTTGAAAGAGGGAACTGAGCCCTCTTCGGTGTACGTCACAGACATGTTGCACGACGAAGCGGCTCCTCGTCTCTACTCTTTTTCTCTCTCTTTTGAAAAAAGATGAGGGGAAAGAGAAAAAGAGAGAAAGAGGGAAAGAGAAAGATAGATAGATAGATAGAGATAAAGACTGGAGGGTGAACGAAGGGGAAAACGAAAGGAGATACGCTACTGTACTAATTCGTAGTTTCTTCTTCTCCTTCTCCTCTTACGATCACGCTCTCACGTTTGTACGTGCATTTCACTACTTCGAAGGGCTCAAATTCTTCTTCTTTTAACCCCGACACTCGTTACGTTGAAATACGAAAGAATATGTTTACGGCTTTAGGGCTGAGTTGTTCTTTACCGACCCGGAGACTTACGACTTGTCGAGAGGGCCGAAACAGAAAGAAGGGAAGAGAAAGGTGAAGATACTCCTCTCTGATTTTAATACCGAAAGTGCAGTAAAAGGGCTTTGACCCTTTTCAATTACTCGCAATGGGCAGGAACGAACGAGATTTCTTTACCGACGATTCTTCTTCACAACCGTGGAAACTCGGTGATAGAAAATTTATGTCGGGTTGCGTCAATGAATTGCATGAAAGAATTCGATTAACGATCCTTTTGGTCTCGTTCCAAAAATACGCTACGTCTTTGCGTATTTCTTTTTCTTTCTTTCTTTCTTTTTTCTTCTTGTGTTTCTTTCTTTACGACGTAACGAAAGAAAAGTCGGCTACCCCATTATTTATAGAACTTACGTAATGCACACTGTATTATGACAACGTATCTAGTTTTTTTTTTGTTCTTTCTTGTAACAGAATATGTCGTACAAATTTTAGGGATACCTACCTATCAGACTCGAGTTGCACGATCGCATTAATAAAAGGGTATTCCCCTACGAACGTTACAACGGATCGCGAAAGTTTTGTCCTTTTCGCGAGTAATACAGTAACGCAAACTTTCCTTCGTGTTTCTACGTATATTCGTGTATGTGTGTATGTGTGTGCGTGTGTCGTGCGCGCGTGTTCGCGCGTGTATTTGTTGTTGGCAGAGATAACGAATGTAGTTGTAGAGTAGTCCTTCGTGTTATAACGAATGTAACAGGTTCTACGTTACGTCTTAGGTGTATTCGCTTGACACTAGATTTATCGAAATTGTAGAGTATTACATTTCTCTTCTTCCATCTCTTTTTCTATCTTTCTCTTTCACAGATATTCTTTCTCTTTTTTTTTGTGATCGTGCAATTGCAACTTTCATCCTTTCATCCTTCCTTTATCCCGAGCGACGTATTAAGCACTTAACGCCTGATCTATTTACACTTTATTGGTCCACTATACTCTCCCTCTCTCTCTCTCTCTCTCTTTCTCTATCTATCTATTTATCTATCTATCTCTCTTTCTCTCTCTCTCGTAGAAACTTCTAACTTCATTCGGAAGATATATCACGGCGGGAAACGAACTCGGCCGCACATCGCGTTCAACTTGAAATTGAGAAATGTTCGCCAAAACTGTTGCGAACCTCCGCGGAGTACTCGGTCCATCTCTCTTCTGTTAGTGCTGCTAGCTCTTCTTCTTCCACTACTTCCTTCTCCTCCTCCTACTGCTGCTGTTTCTCCTCCTCTTTTTCTCCCGTAAGAGCACCAGATGTAATTATCGTTTTTCCTCGCGGTACTAGAATCATGCATTATGATAAATGAAGTATTCGATGATAAATTTCTGACGGACGCGCGTCGGTGCTCGGGAACTTTCGATAAATCTTTCTCATGGTATGGTTCTATGCTCGCCATGTGAACGTATACCTTTAGTAAATACATCAGCTTCAAACCCATTCTCGAATTTACAAGTTTTCCCTAGTTCGAGCGTGGTTCGACCGGTTACTAGGTGGGACGTGTATAGATCCGGCCGATTGATAGCATCCCAAGTCGTCGATCATAACTTCAAGGAGAATCCATCCGATTAGAGAGAAAGAGAAAGTGTGTGTGTGTGTGTGTGTGTGTGTGTGTGTGTGTGTGTGTGTGTGTGTGTGTGTGTGTGTGTGTGTGTGTGAGTGACAGAGTTCTTGTTCATAAGTAAAACTCTGAAATGGAGTTTGAAGAGGCTCTTCGACTTTTTGTACATCCAATCCTTCCATCCTCCTTATTTTCTATAGTTTCACTTTTCATCTATCTATTTATCTATCTATATATATATATATATATATATATATATATATATATATATATATGTATGTATATGTATATATATATGTATGTATGCATGTATGATATATGTATGTATGTATGTATGTATGTATGTATGCATGCATGTATGATGTGTGTGTGTGTGTGTGTGTGTGTGTGTGTGTGTGTATGTATGTATGTATGTATGTATATATATATGTATGTATGTATGTATGTATGTATGTATGTATACATATCTTATCTATCGATTTCTTTCAACAGTCACCATTAACGATCCCGTACTTTTATTAAAGTGTGCTGATGTTAATGTATACATAGCTTTCTCATTGTCTTAAAATTCTTCGTATTCTTGACTTCTCATGGTCAAAGAAAAGTTTATGAAATATTACTACCTTAAAAGACCTACCAGTGGAAATGTCGATTTTATGTCCACTTTTACGAAGCAAATGACGAGTTCTACTAGTTAACGATCCATTAATAATCTTGACTTATGTAAATTGTATTATTACGTCATTATTATTCTTTTCTAATATTTCGTGCAACGTTAGATCAATTATAATTTCGTAACTCCGATATTTCAAGGTTGTAAAAGAAATTAGTGTGATAATTTTATTCGAAATAATCGAATCGAATCGAAGAGAAAAAGTGGAGAAATGATTAAAAAAAAAAGAAAAAGGAAAATAAAAAGAAAAAAAAAGAAGAAGCGTAAAATGGTACTTGTAATTGAGTTTGGAATCATTAACGGAGATGACGTATCCGTAAAGTATAGAAAGTTCGATCGTAATTTCGAACTATCGCTTGCAGGGTGCAGTTCGAGCGTTGTCAAACGTAACGTGTAGTAGGTAACCCTCAACCCCTCATCCCTCGACTCTAAAACGCGATAGGGAGAAGAGGGGTAGAGAATGTTTGCGCATCGATCGAATTTCTGTCTCTGTTTTCCTGTGATCAAACTTTATCCGGAGACTAGACGTTACTGCTGAAACGGAGCATGTAATTTGGGTACACGTAATTGTAGCGCATAAAACACCTGGGCTCCTTCGCACGATACGTTCGAATGTACATATGTATATATCTATGCATGTATGTATATGTATATATATATTTATATATATACATATATATGTACGTGTGTTTCTCTCTCTCTCTCTCTCTCTCTTTCTCTCTCTCTCTCTCTCTCTCTCTTTCTTCACTTTTCTCCTTCTGTCGACAGCAAAGCGATATCTTACCCTACGTTGCAACTTGCAAAATTAATAGTATACTTGAATGCAACTTACATATACGTAATAAGCATTATCAATCTTAACATACAACTTTTGCACACTAAACAGATGGCGAGTATTTCATCGTTTGCGTTACATAAGATGCCCTTATTTTTCTTTGTTATATTAAACATATAAAGATATATTTAAATTTCATTTTGAAATTGGTTATCGAAAAGAAAAGTTGCTCGAGCATGCACGAATTTTTTTTTTTCGTTATTTTTACGAGAATGACGTAGAAGCGAATAATGGCTGGCTGGTTAAATGGGGAGATAAAAAAAGATATCTTCATAAAAACTTTACAAAGAAATTCAAACGAGTTTTTCCAATGGTTAAGAACTATCGGGAAATTAAACGATATCATTGAGACAATGCAATATTCATATTGAGAGTAAAATCATTTATTTTCGATAAAAGTAACAGACAACAATATATACAACAATAACAACAACAACAACAACAACGATAAAAAAGACAAAAAAACTATAAAAATATAGAAATTCGTAAAAGAAAAAAGGAGAAAAAAAAGGTAATTTTTTTTTATCAGTTACCATTATTATTTCTCGTCATACGTATACGCATGCTGACATTAACATTAAACGAAGTTACCGAGCAATGTATAAAACATAGTTAATTAACAATAATACACGTTGACGAGACAGACGGCGAGGTCGTTACTGTTTTACGTCAAATAGGGCGAGAGTTCGTTTACATTATTATCCGTTGCTGACGCTTTATCGTCCGACGTTAACACGCGTTTTCGGACATCGCGTAGAGGCATCCGCATCGCGGCCAAGCACCGAACGAACTCGCGTGCATCGCGTAATTACACGTCGTGCAAACGACGTAGAAATACCATTGCGAGATTTCCCGACAGACTCGTGTACTTTTGTTCCGTCATCTCTCTCTCTCTCTCTCTTTCCCTCTTTGTCTGTCTGTCTGTCTCTCTGTTTCTCCGTCTTTGTTTTTCTCGTTTCTTACATTCACAAGCACGTGTCTATTTTCCTTCTCTCTTTCTTTTCTTACTCCATAAAAGACTCGCAAAGGTCTCCTTCTTCTCCTCTCTCTTCTTCTCTCCTCCCTCATTCCACCCCCTTCCTCCCTCCTTCCTATCACCTCATTCGTACAAACACGAACATATACGTTTTACGTCGACGACTTGAGAAAGGTCAGGTCTAGGTCGCGTGTTTAGATCTACGCGCGATCGAAGAACGCTACTTCGCCTCGTAACATCGACTTTTAATGAAACTGGCTTAAGAAGGACGCTGCTATCTCGACGAGCGCTCGATAAAATTTATAGCCAACACCGAATAACGCGATCTTTGTTCATTCTCGAATCTCGTTTAAAGCTATACGAATATTTGAGGGCGTAGGAAAGGGGTGTGTCTAGAATATATTAATATGTTCAACGATCTATAGGGGTGTGTGTGTGTTTGTGTGTAAGTACGTTAGCTTTTCTGTGATATACATAGGCATGTTATCTCTTGGTACACGACACGAAGGTCGTATTGGAAATTATTTTATCATGTATAATAATATGACTTTTAGCAAATTGATTGGAGGATTATTTATAAAAAAAAGAAAGCTTTATTCTTATAATAAAAGAAATAATTTATATATTTTGTTTAATGAAATAAATATATATCGTAGAGTTAAGTAATATTATTAGAAGCGATTATAATTTCATCTTATAACTATATAACTTGTTTATTAAATCAACGTGTATCGATCTACTTTCAATGACTTATAAATGACTTATGCACGTTGCATGGTCGTATCATTTCGAATAAATATCGTTGTCAAATGATAAAACTGAGATAAATCATCTTTATCGATTGTCAACGTATCCAAGTTTTCATCTTGACCGGACGAGTTTATAAATGCGAATGAAAACGAAAGAGACACATGCATCTACTTTGACATTTCACGTACGTGTTCACAAAGGTACGGTTCGTTGCCCATCAACAATGACCCATCGATATATTTTTAGAAAGTAGGAAATAAAAAGATCCTTCCTTAATAGAAATATGAAGATCGAACGATGACGCCAATAATATTATCATCCCATTTGAAGGAGAAAGCCTGTAGAATATGGCACGTAGTTATGGAATCAAAGGTCGTATCGAGGGGAGAATGCAACATCTGTTCTTTATATAAGAAAATATTTAATTCCCATGACGCACCCGATCCACTCGAATTCCATTGGCTATTTCCTGACCTACTCTACTCGAGTATCTTTTGAATTTGGCGTGCAATCGAGAGATACGGAATTTAATGTCGACATGAGTAGGAGAAAAATAGTCTTTCTCTCTCTTTTTATATATATATATATATATATATATATATATATATATATATATTCACACATACATATACATATATATATATACATATACACATTTATATATATATATTTTCTTTCTCTTCTTCTCTCTTTTTCTTCAATATTAGATTTGCATGCGATTGTTGAAAGCCACTATCAGCTTTATCACTCTCGTATAAAAACGTGAACGATCGATCTTCTAGCGTTTCTTTTTAAACCTCCTCGACGTTCTCATTTCACGGCGACAGTGCTAAAATTAGATAAGAGTCATTGATATATATATATATATATATATATATATATACACATACATACATACATACATATATATATATCTTCTTTACGAATCCGATACTATATTCGATGTTATTGTTATTATTCGATATCATCTCGAACGATATACAGAAACGCGCGTCGATCAAATTCATTGACTGTGAGATCTTTATTTATTGGCTTGTATTATCGCGATAATGTCATATTTATATCAATGAGATTAACTCTTATCCTGATAAACACAACAGAGAGAGAAGATTACATCCTTCAAATCCTATTTGTGAAAATATATTACGAATCGCAGTATACTAGAAAAAAATTTTTTTATTCGTATATTCGTATATTTTATTTGTCCGTCCAAATGAATATACGTGGAATAATGAAAAATGATAACGAGGCTGGTACGTTGATATTTACAATTAATCGTTTAAATATTTAAACGGCATAGTTGATATAAAGTCATAAATTTAAAATATACCATTCTGTCGGATTATTTAAATTATTGACTTTATCCGGACCATAAAGTTTGACGTTATCAAAGTGATCTCGAGGACATGAATAAGATTGTATCTTTGCAAATTATTGTTCACTTCTTTGATTTATTATCGTTTACACTTTACGAGAAGTTTGCAAATCGATACGAGTTTGCATTTTCTTTTTTCTTCTCTCTCTCTCTTTCCCTCTCTCCCCCCTCCCTCTCCCTCTCTTCTTCCTTTCCTTTCCTTCCCTTCTTTTTTCTTGGACCATGGCTCAAATGAACTTTTTATTAAATTAAATCTTTTCGTAAAAAATATTGACACGTTTATGAAGTTTTATAAATCAATTAAATGGTTATCAAAGTTAACGAGTTAATCAAACTTTACTTGTATCTTTTAAATGATAATGGTTATTGTTATAAAAGATCGAGGTAAAAAAAAAAGAAAAAGAAACGGAGAGAAGTAAAGAATGATTATCTATTGACATTTTTGTTCTCTCATCGTTATTATTTTCAAGGTGATCCAAGAACGACATTCCTTTGTGTGCTTATTTGCTTATACCGAAGAATAAGTTTGATCGATCTGTTTGTAAAGACTATCGATAAGTATTATGCATACAAAACGCACACTCGCATACACCTTGAGTTATGTCTGATCTTCGTAATCGTTGCTGTTTATTGTGCGTTTTATATTTATAGAACGTATTAGACCGCGTAAATATTTTTCCATCAACTTAAAATGTAATTGTCGTTGGTAATGCGAGTCTATTTTTAATTATCGACAATTTTTTATTTTTTTATTACATTTACAATTAAATTGCTAAGTATATTTAATAAAAGTGTTATGTCCGTAATAATCGCTAAAAAATCGTTATCGTATGTTTTTGCTTAATTATTGAAACTTGATTAAGCAAGGAGACGAGTAAGTACACAGAAAATTAGTTGAACAAATTTGATTTATAATGTAATATCATATATAAGTATTAAACGATTATCTTTCGCTATTAATTATCCTCAATCCCCCTCATTAATTAATCTACGAGATATAATATAAAATATATGCCTATTTTTTTCTGTTTTTTTTTTCTTTACTTTTTTTTTATTTTTTTCATCGAATAATTCAAACTATAGATACATATTTCTGTACAAACATAGATTTCAATAAGGAGAAAAAAATAAAAAGAAATCTGCTCCGGACTCTGGTGTTTTTCTCGAAAAATAGGAAATCTATTGATCCGTGATCTTCCACGTTTATATTACAAACGTCGTTTGCACGAAAATATTTGTTCGCTTTGTGGAAGATCGTACAACGGCATTCATTGTTTGAAAATTCGTGAAATCTATCGAATCTATCAACGGTTTTACGCTATAGCGATGGTATATCGGTCAATCCAATTAAATAATTAAGTACTCCACATGACACAGCATTTTTACGGCTTTCAGACCTAAAACCTATTTCCCCGTGAGAAAAATATACCTCTCGGTTTTTACATTTTCGTTATTCGTTTGCTAATCATAGAATGAAATCGACGCTTTAATTAAATTAACGAAAAGGATAACCATCGTGAATAATTGCAATGTTAAACGGTGTAAACGAATTTTTCGTATGATTTCTTATGGGAATTATAAAATTGCTCCAATTTAATTCAAATAATATAATTTTTGTCGTTTTTATAATAAATGAAAATAATGTAATTTTCTCGTTTTGCTTCTCTCTTTCTGCCAGTTAATACATACCAATGTATGTGTGAGTATGCGAGCATGGATGCATGCTACCGGAATACCACAGAATTGCTATGATTAACCCTTATTGATCTCTACGTTTTTGTCACCATGCACCAGCTTATTGTCATGAGTTCAGTACACTCGTACCGAAAAGAGAAATTAGTTCCTTCTTAAATGTGATTTCTAGAGTCAATTTCCAACTTGATTACGTATTTTTCTAATATCTTGTTTTCTAAAAGATCGTATGAATTATATAGAAAGAGAGAGAGAGAGAGAAAAATTATAGTTTCGATATGTAAATTAAATAGAATCAAATAGAACGGTAGACGCGTTTCTGTTTTTAAAAATGAATATTTTTCTGGATTGTAGATACATTTCTGTGTACGTTCGAGCGTTAGTTAGACGTTGCAAGAATTAATTTTTGGATGAAAAATATAAAATTTTACAATTTTTATTATATCTCCTACGAGCACGTAAACATAAGATATGTCAACGTCAACGAGTCGAAGCGAATCGTTTTTTGCTCATTGATTTATCGACGGCATTGTCCATACACTCCATCAATCCAGATTCTAATACCGGCACCTAATAAACGCGACATACAATTGGAATAAATCACCGTTCGTCATCCTACCACGTGTAGACACCGAAGGAATATTTATCGCTTTCCTATGATAAATGAATATCCGTCGACGGAATCATTCGCTAACTATATTCGGTTTACTATCTTCTCGTATTAACCGAAAACTGATTGAAATGATATCAAATCATTTAAATTTACAGATATGTATTTCTTTAATTAAGAAAAATCGTTGCGAAGATGTCACACAAAGGCTATTTTTATCAATTACTATGCTATTCTTTATATAAGTGTAGTTTCAGCTGCACGTAATTTTTTCCTTGTTTTTAATAATTTTGTTCTTTTTTTTTTTTGTTGAACAAAATTTCGGGAAAGTTTCAAGGAAAAAATTCCGAGAATTGATGAAAAACAAAAAAAAAATATAGTAAAATTATTAAGCTCTCCGTGAAAATTAATTTTTTAACCAAAAAAAAAAAAGGAAGAAAAAATCCCTACCCGCTACTAAAGATAATCTTGTTTTAAACATCCTCTAAATATTTTAAATTATCTAATCTGATGAAAATTCATTGAGAGACATGTATGTTCGAATAGAAAAATGTAATTTCGAGAGAAACGCGTTGAAAGTTTAATGGTAACTAGTAAGCGACCGTATGAATAATCCACAACTTTTCGGAAAAAGCACCATTAATAATTCGAATTTCGGTGTAATGATTTAGAGGCATACTTTTAAAATTTCAAGCATGGAAAAGAAGAGGATGTAAAAAAAAAAAGAAAAAACGAGAAGAGAGAAAAAGGCAAATTTCGACATTTCGAAGTCGAAAGTAACTCTCTCTATGAAAATAGTATTAGCGCTCGAGATTATTTGAAATCACGTGTAGGAATAATGTTCCGTTCTATTTAAAAAAAAAAAAAAAAGAGAGAGAGAGAGAGAGAGAAAGAGAAAAAAAGATCGTGATTGAAAGAGTTCTTGTTTTTCAAGGACGAGTTGACGAGTAAAAGAAAGTCTTTAAAATGATATTGACGTACGTACCGTGTAATAGTATACATATAGTAGTATATAGTACAACGTAGTCGTTGATTCGGGTTTCTGGGATATTGGAAACAAGCCAGAAAGTGAAACCACTGGCTCTTCAGGTTGCCTATTGCTCGCCCTCTGTAATCGCAATGTTTTTAATTCGGATAATGGCACTGTTCTCGTATAGTCGAAATGCTTCAGCCCGACGATATTCCTCCAGCACGGTAGATATATCGAAAAAAGAATCGACACGACACACATTGAGGAATGTATACTATAGAAACCTATTCACATGGCGTTTGTTATATCATTCCACGGAAATAATAGTTACGTGTACAAACGTTTTTCTTTTAATTTCTTTAAATAGATGAAATCTTCATTCTTCTATTTTTTTTTTTTTTTTGAAATCTTCCTTTTTATTCTCATCATTCGAAATAATCAGACGTTTGCATATTGACGTTTGACAAAATAGATAAAAATTATTATTTTTTTTTTTTCAATGTAAAGAAGCTAAGTTTCTTATCGTAGAATAATTTTCGAAAATTTTGTATTAACGCAAGTGACGTAATCGGAAAGTGTTAATGATAATTCAACTTGGTAGTAGATAAATTCATTGAGTTTGTTCGCTCGATCGGTGCAACGATTAAGAATGATTTCATTGGTCTCTCTCTCTCTCTCTCTCTCTCTCTCTTTTTCTCTTTCTTATTTTCCCCCTCTTTTTCTCTCATACACACTCACGAAACTCTTCGTGCGAGCGGGTTACAATATACGGGTGTTACTCTTCCACGCTGGGTAGCAAAGCATTAGTATTTGTTAACCTAAGGTCATCCCGTAATTGGCGTAATTACCCGGAGCGATATATTCCGTGAAGATCGTGTAAATTTCTTGCACCAACGTCGCTTATCGCGTTCGTAACCATACTCCATGAGGACCAAATTCGTGCGAATAACGCATCGTTTTGAATCGTATTCTCTTATTTTAACTCCGTATCCAATTCGAACATCATGTTTTTGCCTGGACGAAAAAAGAGGATACTGAAAATATATAAGAATACTTGTCTCTCTCTCTCTCTCTCTTTTCCTCTTCTCTCTTTTCCTATCTCTCTTTCTTTTACTCACCAATTTTGATTACTTTAAAAAAGATAGGTTTCATTCCTCTGTTTTGTTTTCCATGTTTTTTCTTTTTTTTTTTTTTCATTTCATTCATTCACGGTGATCTAGCGATCTAAAAAGCAGTAAATCAAAAATTCGGTGAATAATTTAGAAAATCGATGAAGTTCAGAAATTGATATTCGAAACATATTCCACAGTGAGAAACAGAGAAAAGAAACGTGAAATTTGGCGAATAGTTTGGGGGCGCCGATTTAATTGAGAATAATGAAAAGCATACGAATGTACATCATGGCGAGCCCGCAAGTGTACAAATATATCCTACCGATTCGAGCTAAAATTCCTACTAAAAGTAATGATGCTGCACGGTGAAGAGTAACGATAAACAAATATAATTAAAAAAAAAAAAAAAAATCAAGAAAAAAGAAGAAAGAGAGAGAGAGAGAAAGAGAGAGATCTTACACAAAGGGAATATCGAAAAAATTCAAAAATGAAAATAGAAATAGAAAAGGAGTAATTGCTCTTTCTCTTCTCTTCTCACACTTGATATACTAGCTTGACAAAAAGAACTGTCGGAGTCTCGCAATACTGAAAAGCTGTAATTCGTACGAACGTAGAACGAGTTTTGCAAAAATTCACTCGTCCTTTTGAAAATCACGAAGCTATAGTCGATAGAGAGTGAGAGAGAGAGAGAGAGAGAGAGAGAGAGAGAGAGAGAGAGAGAGAGACAGACAGAGAGAGAAGGACAGACAGACAGAAATGTAGAGAATGATGAACGAACGGACGATCTTGTTCACGAGTTTCGTACGAGGGTGTTAGTGAACAGAGTGCATACGAGCAATATAACAATGATGTCGAGGCTCAATGGGTTGCCGACACAATGCAGTGGTTACCTTCCTGTCGTATCTATGCTTCAATGAATCACTCGCTGTAACTTTTACCATTTGATGGCCATATCTTTGAGGGACCTCGTATAATTCAAATTTTCAATATTTCTTTATCCTCTCTCTCTGTCCCTCTCTTTCTCTTTATTTTTCTTATTTATTCTTTATCTTCATGTACGGATACTATTGATTATAGTTATTCGCTAAAAGTATCTGAAAAGATTCTTCAACAAGGTAAAAAAGTTATAGTATAACTACGATCGAGTTTCACACTTTTTTATGTCTTCTATTTTAACATTCTTTATTATTATATGTCTGTGTATGTTTGAACATGTGTAAATCGTCATGTGTAAAGAAAAAAAAAAAAAAGTAAAAAAAAAAAGAAATAAAGAAAGAGAGACGATTTGATAAAAGGAATCGTAAATGCTTTCCTATGCTCGAATATGAATTTGACGTAAGTAGCAAAGTTTGTTTAAAGTCTTTTCGATGATCCTTGCGTAGCTTCTCCGATAATGGAAAATTATAAATAAATTTGTCGATGTTAGATGTTATAATAACGACGAGAGATGTTAGTCGTTCCAAGATGAAGATGATGATATCGTTAAAGCCGATTTTCTTAATATAAATCTGGCTTGATATAGTTATACACTATATCAAGAAAGTGCCTTCCTAACCAACGATTATCGAAGTACTCAGTAACTCGATATATTTTGTTCGAAAATTCGACACTTTCACGATGGTTATAATATGACCGTTCTATGGGGGCAAACGTCAAAACAAGAGAAGGTGACACTTGCTATGATTAAACATCGGTTTACGAAATATAAGTTTGACATCGTTACGATCATTAGCTGTAAGAAAATATTTATGAAATATGAGATAGCTTTGCGTCATTTGAATCATTTTGAATCATTTGAAAGTGATTTAACGTTGTGATGTTTGTTAAACATCAGATTTGTAATTCTCTCTCTCTTTTTCTTTTTTTCTTTTTTTTTTTCCTTTTTTTCTTCCCCTTTCAAAACAACTCAACTTATATTAAATTCATCGATTAATTAATTATCGGATTACGTCAACGTTAGACTTCCATTCTTTTTTCGCACTACGCTGGCAAATATTGCATTATGCATTCGGCCTGGTCGTAAATCTTGACGGTCGAAGTCGTCACCATGTTCGATAACATTGAAAAGTCGAATGATACTTTGATTTATTGTCCGTTCTTATGGCCGAAATCTACGATTCTGGAACGTCAAGGATTTATGTATAGCAGATCAGGTCGAATATCGCTATCGTTTTTTAATGAATCAGACACGTTACCATCGACCTTTCAATCGACTAAAAATAGGTCAGACCGTATTTTTCGGACAGTTCCAATCGATATTTGATTTGACCGACACTCGATTTAATTTTCTAGTCGTTTATTTTTCAATTGTGAATTTAACGTAATTCCGATGATTATTCGAACGGGAATGAATCCTCATGGACTTGAATTAGCGATCGTCTTTTCGACGTACTGACAAATATAGATGCGAATCGCGTTAATAGCCCGCTTGATCAAATCTACGTTAATTTTAACGAAATGAATGTAGTGAATGAGTTAAATTATTGAACATTTAAGAGCATATTTCGAGAAATATATGTCATTTAAAGCATCTAAATTCTTCAAAGTTACCCGAAGAAAATTATTATCGAAGAAAAATGTTTTCAAAATGTAATAAGCATGATTGTAAGGAATAAATCATTCTCGTGTAATTTTCAAGATATATGCCGTTTCTGATCGCTAAAGAAATGATAGACGAGTTTGTTAGTTTAAATAAAAGTTAGATAAGAGAAATAAAGGAATAAAAATAAAAAAAGAAATAAACCGGACGAAGTGAACGAATCGTTTTCCGTTCGGCCTTTTAAATCGATTAAATTGCAATATAAGCTTTTTATATTTAAAATTGATATACTCCTTCTTTTATTTTCCCGTGGGAATTGTTCCTTCTTCCGATAACAATTCTCCGAGATTATTCTTTATGTGATCGCAATGGAAAGGAGCGTAAACGTCGTTCGCAATCTGAAAGGCTAGAAAAGAGTATATCGAAAAACGAGAGAGATAGAGGTTTACATTTGCCGCACTCTCGTGCATTACGTCAGACAGGGTAGCGTTCCTAGTTTTCTGCGGAACATCGAGAACAAAGCCACGAAGATTCCCACTCGACTAAGTTCTCTGCAAGCTAGGAACCTTCGAGAGTCTCGAAAACCCGTTCCGAAAAACCTCGATTTAAAAATTTCCAACCCACGCTTCTCAATCTACGTTTCTCTACTAGCTGGCAAATTCGTTCCTTCGTTTGCGTTTTGTTAAGAGTAGTTGCTGATGAAGTCGACCTTGAAGCGTAAAACTCGTTAAAAAGTCTGATAATTCGACCGAGGAAGCGTTAGAAACGACGGAATATAATATATGGTACGGTTATTCGTCACGTATTTCTATACGTAACAAAATTTGATACGTAGTTTGAAAATAGTACAATAACATATTTCAAAATAAAATGAATAGACTCGTCGATATAAATTTTTACAATTCAGATAAAGGATAATTCAATCGGATTCGATTATAATTCGAATAGATAATTCCGATAGAGAGATATACCAATCGTATTCGGTTATCGACAATTTCAAATTTTCTAACAGGATTTAATCTTGTATTCACTTGATCTAGTTATTAAGATTTCAAATCATAATTATCTCGATAATTTCGTAAATGTCGAATAAAATTGTAGAGAAAGTATTCAGGCTCAAAAGGAATATTAAAAGAGAAGTACAGAAGAAGAAATTTGGAATTTCTTTTTTCTGTTCGTTTTCTTTCACTTCTCTTTTCTACTCTTTCGAAAGGGATTGCCCACATTTCAAAATTGTGTCACGTAGGCAGCGTGACTGAGCGCGTTGAAGTTAGCGTGGAACGCGCTCGTGTCGATCTTTCTCCATTCAAGGGCAGATATCTCGAGGTAGAAGGGCAAACTGAAGGAGAGAAGAAGAAGGGCCTTCTCCCTTCGTTTCTACGAACAATGCCCGGTCGTTATCTTAGCCGGTATTTCGTCGTAATTTCTACGAAAGCTGCCTGCCTTTACTCTCTCTCTCTCTCTCTCTCTCTCTATCTTTATTTTTTCTCTCTTTCTTTCTTCATTTCTCTTACACGTGGTCTCGTTTCCCCCATTTTTTACGTTGTACCTCTCCACACCGAAAATACGTATTGTGTCCCTTTAGACCGAGTTAGACCGAGTTGGACCGAGTTTCGCCCTGAAAAAGATCAAGCAACAATAATAACAACGCAAGTATAATAAGAAGAGTAAGAATATAGGAACATGTTTCTTCCTGAGGTCATGAAAAACTTTGCTCTGGGGTCTTCTTGCCGATTCAGGATCGTCCGTGAATCACGAAGGAAGCGAGACGATGATGAGATAGGGACGAAAAAGATAGATAGAGAGAAAGAGAGAGAGAGAGAGAGAGAAGTCAAGAGAAGGTGATTCGTTTCGGTCGTACTTCGCATGAAGCTGAGCGAGTAAAGTATAAAGGAGACATTGGGTGAATGCTCGTCCCCGAATGAAAGGAAGTATAATCATCGAATGGAGCATAACGTGTGGAGGAGCTCTTTCGCGAGAATGAACGAGAACTGGAAACACGAAGGGAAACGTGGTCCTTGGAAAGAAAAATAATAAGAGGAGAACGTCTCTTTCTCTAGTTTGTCGTCCCTTAAAATCGGATGACCTTATCGTTGATGACGACGATATATAATAGTAAAATATCAAATAACTCTCGTGAAAGTATGAAAGGAAGGAGGACTCTAGATGAACCCGAGGCTCTTCTCTTCTCTTCTCTTCTCATCTTATTCTCTTCTCGTTCTCCTCATTTTTCTTTTATTTCACGTAATTGCAATAAGGACGAATTGAGACTACTCGAAAAGCTTTACTCAGTTCGATGTAGAATCAAGTCTCGTTAAGGGTAGGCAAGAAGGAGAACAATCGTGATTTTAGAGAACGAAGTACGAAGACTGAAAGCGAAGGGATGGATGAATGAAGAGGAGAAAGGGTAGGTGGAGGAGGAGAAGAAGGAAAGAAAAAGAAAGAATCCTTGATAAAACAGTAGGACTCCTGTGAAAGGCCGCGCGAAAAAGGCCAGAAAAGAGCGACGCTCGTCGAAGCAAACGAGTCTCTCTAAGAAACGAGTCGAGAAGGAAGTCGATTAAAGTAGAAGAAGAACGAGATCGTAGAGGGAACATCGATTTAGAGAAAGAGAAAGGTTTTCTTTTGATATACCTGCTGCTAAAGATTCCTATATATCGGTATTACATTTGTAAATGCATATATATATATATATATAATAATATATATATATGTATATATGTACAATATGTGTATATATATGTATATGCATCTATATATAGCTAGATCGAAAGGAAAGAATGGAAGCTATAGATCGAGATGATCGTTGATCCGTGAAAATAAGAGATTCTTTGGATATGGAAAGGAGGGTTGAGCGTCGGACCTTAAATATTACGATCTTTCCGTCGATGAACTTTAACGTGCTGTCCCTTCACGGATATTCATATTCGAACAAGATCTTACCGAGGGTTTCTCTACGTGTATTCATTTTCATCGTACCGAACTTGGGGAATTTCTTCTGGAACGAATTAGAATTGAGAGGTAGGAACGAACGGAAAGAGAGAGAGAGAAAAAAAAACAGAAAGAAAAAGAAAGAAAGAAAGAGAGAATACATGGAAGATGATGAAAAAGTATAAAAGGAAGAACACATCGAAGAGTTGGAAAGAGATCGAGACAAAAGTCGAGGTCAGGGATGGAAGATGGGATAGAAGATGGGCGTCGGAACACCATGAGATGGTTAAGGGAAGACAGACAGAGACAGAGACAGAGAGATTGGGTGGGGGTATCGAGTGAGAAAGATAGTAGGGGAACGACGAGGTTAGTGTACGCTTCCAAGGCTCTGCCAGCGTACGATACGAGATGCCATGGGATATACCGTGAAATGCCAAGGGGATATTGCCGATGTATCGTCGTTGGTCAGACCGGCGTGAATACAGACGCGATTGGCTGAGTAGCCTTCCCGATTCCTCTTTCTTTTCCTATCTTCTCTCTGTCTAAGTCTGTGTTCACAATATCGGCTTCTCTAATCTCAGGGGTTTTCAGTAAAGCTTTTTCAAAATCGTCTTCTCCGTCGAAAAGAGCTCAGCAGTTCTTTCGAAGAATTTTTTCGCCGGTATCGGCTCGAAAATCCCCGATTTTATTTAGGCTAATCGGGGATTTCATTGGATCGGCAAGCTGCTACTTTTTGAAACTACCCTAAAAGTGTATTAGTGTTGTTTAAGAGGAAGAGAGAGTAGATACGTTTAAAGTGTATCAACGATGTGGCATGCGAATGTATTTTTTTAAAAGAAAAATAAAGTAACAAAGAAAATAAGAAAAAAAAAAAAGAAGGAAGGAAAGGAAAAACTTTGCTTCATTTGCTCATAGCGACGATAAGCAGTTTTAATCGCGGTTTTATTTTCATGAATTTTTGATACTAGTCTTAAGATTTTGCCAGACAAAATTCTTTCTTTCTCTCTCTCTTCTTTTTTTATTCTTAGTTTCAACTTTTTTCTCCTGCACGAAATGATATCTCGCGGGGGAAAATTTGACGGCGGGTTACGAAATTAAATCGTTTTTCGAGAAAATTGCTTTGAAAACCCCTGATCCGTCTCATACATACGGAGCGGCCATCTCGTCTCGTAAGATATACGTTTCTTCGAAATTACGAATGAGGGTGGGACTTTTCGAATCGATAACGAAGGACGAGGATATCGTCGGAGAAAAACTTCGATCATCTCTGTGTCTTTCGAAATTTTATTTGAAATTTTGTCGCAATTGACGGAAATGGAATCTTTCGTCTTTACGATAAGGAACGTGTATTATCGATAAAGAACGTTCGTGATTTATAGTATACTTTTGTTCGAATCGAATTAATGAATAATTATAATGGATCGTCTTGTAGATTATAATCGAGTGTCGCGAAAATAATTATCAATGAACTCTCTTAAATTAGCGCGACGTTACGACAGTAGAACGAGATCTGTACCATTATCACGCGAAGAGAAGTAACGTTCAAACTGAGAACGGAAGCGTTCGATTTTACGCTCGTTAATTCCTCGCTATTTGTCGTTGTTATCTGTAATGCGTATCGGTCAGCGATTAGCGAGGTTTAACGAGTGCAACGTGTATCGTAACGCGTTTATCGTTACGGTATTGTTACGTGTATAAACGTAATAAGTAACGAATTGCAAATTTTTTTTTTTTAGAAATAAATAATTACATTTCTTTCTTTCCTCTTTTATTATCCTTCCACCCTCCCATCGATTATGATGGTTACATATACGTACGTACAGACGTACGTATATGCATACATACATACTAATATATATTTTATTATAAATTTATTTTTTACTTTATTTATTATTTATTATATATATAAAACTTTTATATATATATGTGTGTGTAAAACTATATAGGCAAAAGGACGAAATATGTAGAAGGGATTCGTATACCTAGTCGTGTCGCGTTTTACAGAAAGTTTAGAACACAGATGACCCAGACTTGACCCAGATCTCGTGGCGAAGGCGCTTATAAACGTGGACTCTCGGGGTGTGTTCCCACTTTAAATGTGTTTTATATTAACCAAACGTCACCTGTTCCACAAGCTAAGTTTGTTAAGAGCTCGGAGAACCAGCTGACATTACTTTTCTCGAAGTATACGGCATGTAATAAGACAGTGGAAAATTATTGTACGATCGAACTACTGCTGTCTTCCAATAAAAGGCAAACGAGCTACAAAGCCGTCCAAGCGAAAAGTATATCATATACCTTTGCTCGTGAATTACACAGGAAGAGGAAAATGAAAGAATTGGTAGGAAGACGATAGTAGTACGTTCCTAGAACGATGTAGTGACTCTTTCTCTTTCTCTGTTTCTTTAGAATTGGCATTTTAGAAAAACTACGAGCGATAAACATTCTAAAAAAAAAGAAATAAAAAAGAAAAAGAAAAAGAGAAAGAAAAAGGAAAAAAGAAAGAAGAGAAAGAGAGATAACATCGACGACAACACGAGTGTATATCAAGATGCAAAATTCTCTCTGGCAAGATCTCTCGGAGTAACTTTTATTTCCCCCACCCCATAGCAAACCTCCGTCCTACTCCACTCCACCTTTTTCCTCTCTTCATCGAGAAGAAAACGAGAAGACTCTCGATGCGTCGAGTTTGGAGTCCCGAAGAAGTGGTTATCTTGGCGTGTCCCGGTGCGACGATAAACAGAAGATCGTGACGGATCCACAAGACTCGAATGAAAGAGACGAAGATCTCTAGAGAGGAACAGAGTGAAAGAATGAGATGGAAAGAGAAGGGTTTTGTTCTTATCTCGAGCTGCCAGTTCTTCTTTTTCTTTTTCTTTTTCTTCTTTCTTTTCTTTTTTTTTCTTTTTTTCTTTTTTTCTTCTTCTTCTTCTTCTTCTTCTTCTTCCTCTTGTCGACTTTCGTCTGAATAATTCTTCGTATCTCAATGACCTATCTTGGAAAATATGTAGAAGACGCGTGTAGTAGCAGCATTGCTTGTCTTTTTCTTATGTATGTTACTTTGTATGTATGTAAAAAAGAAAAAGAAACGCCGCCATTCTGGCGTCTCGGAGACACCTTAACTATGAAAGGAAAATGCGAGGTCACAAAAGCAGACAGATCTTCGACCTAACCACTTCCTTCCTATTATTCGACGAATCTTTTTCGAACTAGGGACATCGAGATCGAAGAGAACCGTCGTAGAAAAATTCAACGTAATCTTTATCAGAATTATATTTCTCCTTAAATACAATCTTGATGATCAATAATGTATCGATGATATCGTCGGTCGTTAATCGTTATAATCTCTAATCATGAATAATCTATTGATCATCGTTGTCGCGATAATGATTAAAATTTAACGACGTTATCGTATAATTAAATTTTATCATGTTACATTCTATTGCTTTGGTGTTCTCACAATGGATTTTCATTCGAACTGGAACAAGACAATAATTATATCTAGTTTGTTACAATTACAGGAAGTGTCTATAAGAAGGAAGACTTTACCATCCTGAAAGAGTAACAACTCTTTAATAGGAAAAGGAAAGATCTTAGAAAACGCGAGTCATCCTTGATGCAAAGGAAAAGATACGTGTCTCGTTTCTGGAAAGTTCATGCCCACTGGAAGTGCATAAAATTAATTATTCCACAATCGTAACGATCTATCTCACGCGAGAACTTGCATAAGACGTTGGTAAACGATTATGTCTGCAGTACAGTGAAAGTTCCTTGTGTCTGCACATAAAAGAACATGGTGGCCTTTGTGAAACGTTAATCAGACTATCCGTTAGTTTCTCTCTCCCTCTCTGTCTTTCTGTCTCCGTCTCTTTCTCTTTTGTTTAAAGTTACAAGTAAAAATATAGTTGATATAATCGCTAAGAAATGATGTATTATAATATCGTAAACATGCATTTTATAATTTTATTAGAAAATATTCGAATCAGAGATTTTATTATCTTCCTATAGATCAAAAATACGTTAAAAGCAAACTAAATCATATCGCGATAATACTTTCGCGAATTGTATTCGATCATATCCGATTTGTTCCGATACAATAGTCCATATAGTTAAAAGGAACGCATGATCAAACAACTCAGTTCGGAGTTATCAAAACTTGTATCATCCATGCGCGAATAAAATATTAAATCGAAATGGATAGCCCACGGAAACAATCGCGTTTATCGTTGTATGTGTGTTTTTTTTTTTTTTTGTAGTCTCGATCTTTCATTATTGGAATTTTTATCGGAAGAACAAACTCCGATTATTCGTTTTAATAGACATTCCTGCAGAATATTTTCAATAGTATTAATTCGTTTGACTCGTTCGACCCAAGATTACCTTTTCTTTTTTTATTTTTCTCGTCTTACTGCTTTCCTGATATAATTGCATAGCTGTTTTTTCTTTCATTTTCTTCTTTTCTTATATATACGTATATACATAACTTACTGGTAAAAGTTGAGAAACAAAATAATCGTTCGCTCTTTTTATGTATTCTTTATCTTCCGAAATACATAGGATGAAACTAAAAATAGTATAAGACAATTTTTCATACATTATGCTATCTCATTATGTTATTTTAAGTTTCAATCTATGTATTTTGGAAAATAAATAATACCGTATAAAAATGGGTGGACCATTATTTTGTTTCTTAACTTTTGTTAGTATACAAACACACACATGCACATCCTTTATATATTTGCATATATCCTTTATATTTATATATATATTATTAAACTTTGTGATTTTGAAAAGAATAGGACCGAAGGGTCGTTAGAAAAATCTTAATATCAAATTTTCTCCACGTTAATCTGTGACACGTTAAAAGCTTATATAATTCGAAGTATAAATTACAAAGAAAAAAAAATGAAGATAAAAGAAAAAAAAATCTATTATCTTACAGTACGTTATCATAGTACGTCGTCATTGTCGCACATTTAAATTCGTTTCTTTGTCCAAAAGATACAGCTTATTTTTAATCATATCCTTTTCCTATATCCCTTTCCCAATAGTATGGTGTCGTAAATTTTTCATTGTCTTTCGTTTAAGCGAGCTTCGAACTTCCCAACGCACATTCTTTGTCTATAATACATACATACATTCATACATACATACATACATACATACATACATACATACATACATAAATACATACATATATATATACACGCGAACGGAACAATGAGTCGCAATTTTGCATCCAAGTTTTGTCTTTCCACAGCTCGTCTTTATGTATGTACGATGCACGATGTCTTCCTTCGTTTTTATTCGTCGTTTGCGGATGCTCGCGGCGTACTACCGTCATCCGCATAGCATGTAAATAGCCGCCAATAAATTCTACCGATTGATCGGTCCATCGATGGCTGCCCACCACCGTCATTGTTGCTGCTGGCTCCCTCACGATAGCAATCGCCGACTTCTCTTTAACAGTGTTATTTATGCCCGTTTCAATCATTTATGAGCGGCCTTCCCTTCCGTGGCCTTGATCAAACCGTTTTGGAAATGTCCATGACGACTAAGGAGAAAAAATTTTTATTTGCACAATTATTCCCTCGACTTTATTCGCATCAACTTTTATGATTTACTTTTGCGAATCACTTGTGCGTTTGTTTGATGCTTTATAAAATTCGAGATCGTAGATCGAATCGCTCGACTTTTTTAATTAGCTCGCAGGTCGATCCAAAAAAAAAATCTCGGTATTTTATATAGTATACGTCTGTTTAACTTGACGTAGTAAAAAAAAAAGTAATAATAAAAAAAGAAAAGGAAAGAAGAATCATATTCGATGGGTTGGATTAATTGAAACGTTCGAAGATTTTCGACGTGAACCAAAAATAAAAAAGAATATGTGCAGCTTTTAAAACGTTTATTTCTTTCGATTTTTGAATCTAAAACTTTTCTCTCCATCCATTTTTCATGTCGTTCGGCGTTAATAACTTACGTTTGTTATTTGCAATGGGAAATGCGGAATAAAAAGATTCAGTGTTTTTCGATACAAGGAAATACGACTTTTCACGTATTGTTCTTTTTTTCTTCCTTTTCTATTCTACTTTTGCATTCCGTAAATTCACTAGAATTCACTGTAACGCCGAGGCACACCGCGAAATATTTCAAAGCGGGTTCATGAATGTACGTGTCACTTAAAATTTACTTTGTGAAATTTTATTCTCTCTCTCACACACACACACACACACTCTTTTCATTATCTAACAATTATGCGACCACATAGATACGTGTTAGTGGTTTTGAATTAATGCAACAACACCTATTATTGTGGTTAGAATGATGACAATAATTATATTGTGTGTATATATATATATATATATATATATATATATATATATATATATTTATCTATGCATAGATGTTCATACACGCACGCATACACGCATTATTGATAATGATTCGTTATATTCTTTGATGAATGAAATTTACTCCGCTGTTCGTGTATCACGATCTAGGAACGAATCATGAAAACTCAACGTTTATTACGTAAATCGTAAACGTTAACACGAATTATCGTCGACGTGCCATTTAATACAAAGGGAACGTTAATTCGATCTCAAGGAATAAAGAGATAACAAATTTTAGATACATCGATATATGATGAACTTTTAAACTGTAATACATATTAATCTCTGATGAAACGTATGAAAATAATCGGTAGAACAATAGGACTTGTCCGTCATGGAAAAATCAATTACGTTTCCCATTAAATCGTGATAATTATTTCGCGATCGATTCGAGTATTCGTCGACAGTTACGACTAATATCGTTTGTTAATATCCTTTTTAACGAGCTCAAGGTACATGTATTTAATCGTATTTAATCGCAAAACTTTATGGGCTTTATGATCATCGATACATGAGATCAACTTGACCTGATTACGTGATATTGAATAGAATTGCTATCGAATGCAATACGATTTTAGTACAAAAATGTTACGTCTGATTTCTGCTAGATCAACAATAAAATATGTTTTTACAAAAAAAGAAAAAAAAGTCTTCTCTGGAAGAATAATGTGAGATGAATCGTCAATGTTTTTCGAAGAAAAAAAAAAGGAAAAACCGAAGAGAAAAACAATCTAAAATCATAGAAAGACTCATAGAGAGTTTCATTCCAAGATGTTAAGTATGTAAGTGTAACAAGCGAGAGATTTAAAAGTAGGAATTAGCCAGATGCAATACATACGTTTAATACGGTTCTATTTCTCGTTGTAGATTTACATAAAGTGCATATAAAATCCAAACGTAATTAGTCTATGGTATACTAGATCTGATCCTGCAAACATAATCTCTAAATCAACTAATACCTATGCGCGTAGCTATTCGTAATTATGCTCCTAAACAGGGTATAATTAAAGGCACAAAACACAAGAGTCGATCGGACCACAAATAGCCGGTTGGTTCATTAGTATTCGCCAATTACAATCGGCCAAGCCGGTATCGCTCGTGTATCTCGACGAGACAGACATCGACAGGCGAAGATCAAAGGATCGTTCGTGCCAATTCTCTCTCTTCCTCTCTCTCCCCCTCTCTCTCTATCTCTTCTACTCCCACTCCCACTCCCACTCTTTCTTCTCTCTCTCTATCTTTCTTTCTCTTAGGGAGCACACGCAAAGATAATTTAAAACACGAACAAATTTGCATGGTCCGAATCGCAAGGATCGAATAAGCGAACGAAAAAGAGATAGGAGGAGAGAAGACAGAGAGAGAGAGAGAAGGCAGAGAGAGAGAGAGAGAGAGAGAGAGAGAGAGAGAGAGAGAGAGAGAGAGAGAGAGAGAGAGAGAGATGGAATCATAGTGTCGTAAAAGGACCAATGTAAAAGCAATTGTCTGTCTTCATTCTTGTGTTGAATCTCCCCACTCTATCCCACCCTCGATCTCTACTTCCTATCCTATACGGTTAGTTCGAAAGTTATGCATAGGGTATTCGAAATTTGTTCTCTCTCTTTTTTTAATTTAAGATTCTTTCGAGGGACACGCAATAGGAAGGAAGTTGTTAACGTTGTTGAACTCTGCTTGATCGAAATCATTTAGCTGATAGCCATATAATAATCTATAATATTAGAACGAGAAACTCTTATTAGATATACTTATTTAGAAATCGAAACGTAGCTACTTTCCTTTTTTCTTTCTTTTTTTATTTATTTATTTATTTATTTATTTATATATTACATAAGGACCAATTGGAACAGTCTCTGCATCAATCATTTTTTTTCTTCTTTACTAAGTGAGGAATAGATTCTGGAGATATTTTAAAGGTGCATTAATTCTCTTTTTTTTCCCTCTCTTCTTCTTTTTTCTGTTTTCTTTATTGAAAAATAAAGAGAAGAAAGAAAGGAAAGGATATTTGTATGCGTATAAATGTATACATACAAGATGGGAATTCAAGTCCTGTGGAACTGAACTCGATTTCAGTGGTGTATACGTCCTCTCTCTCTCTTTCTCTCTCTCTCTCTCTCTCTCTCTCTCTCTCTCTCCCTCCCTCTTTCTCTCCTCTCTCTCTCTCTCAGAGGACGTATGGATGTAAGCGCGCACGAATGCACTCGGTTTTGCCGCCCGAATGCCCCAATGACCCGGTTAGTCGATCCCAACTCTCGTAGCCTCGACATCGTGACGCGCGTTCACGGTATCAAGGTAAAACCATCGCGAGCTTAGCCCACTTCCGTTACATCTTTCTCCCTCTATTGCTTCCAGTATCTTCGCTTTTTACGGACCACCGCTTCCGTTTTCGACGTCGCCACTTGGTAATAAATAAGGGTTGCTACGGCGAAAGAGATAGAAAGAATTTCTTGGTATTCCATATGAGGATACGTAGATACGCGATTCCTTCTTCTTTATTCGAATATATCCTGTTTCATGTACTACAAATGATCAGTCGGTTAGATCAATCGCTGTCGAGTATAAAATATGGATCGATGAAAATAAATATGTAAGAATTGATAATAAAAATAAAATATAATATAATATAATATAAATAAAAATGTAATATAATAATAATAATAATAATGTAAATAAAAAAATATATAAAAATATAAAAATAAATATATATGTATTGTTTGTAATTTCGATTTGAAAAATCAAATTGACTTATAATGTAAATATTTTCCAATTAGGTGATAAGTATTTTGCCAAGTAATTGTAATTTGAATTAAACCGAAATATATATATATATATATATATATATATATATATATATGAAACGAATCGCGAATAGCATATAAATTTAATGAAGTCGTAAATATAAATATAATCGTTCAAATGGAAATAATGATAGAAAGAGAGAGAAAAAGAAAGCAAGAAAGAGGGAGAAATGGAAAAAGCAAAAAGTTGTATACATATACGTAAATAAATGCATATGTACATAAGAATATGCATTTAATATAACGAGTGAAGTTCTTATTTATGAACAACGTTTGCATTCGCGTTTGTATAGATTGTATAATACATCAAGTATAAGTAGTAGTAAGTTAAAATCGATCCTTTTCTATATCTCGTTATCTAATCTCCCTTTGTTTCGAACGCCATGAGTCGTGACAAATTACGAAATGAGACGTTCAAAGATCCTCGACATCTTAATCTACTTGTCTTTACGTTAGAAGATGTCGGCTTCCTCATTAAAGTCGTTCCAACATGATTCGAATTCTCGCTCGTTTCGCCCTTAACACGAAGGTAAAATAATTTCGAATTAATTTTCGAAAACGATTCTAGAGAACGCGACCTACGACGACGTCACGCGTGATTGCCAGTTAATTCTAATTATATTTGACGTCGTAAATCGAGACGCTCCGGCTCGTTTAATTTCTACTAACTAAACCAATCCCCGTAGTTTTCTTAGGATCATCATCGTAACGTAAAAAGGAAAAGGGTATCTTTGTAGATATTTGCTCTTTTCGTATTTCCGTGTAAATCTTACGTTAAGTATCTCGAGATTCTGGCGATATCGTATTACGCTACTATTCGCGATGAATATTCTCTTTGACTCGTGACTGCGATCCTTTCTCCGGCCAGGTGAAAGCAGTGAAAGTATATATGAATATATCTTATGTCGTGAGATAGATGATCGAAAAAAAAAAAATCAAATGATGTTCTTCTCGCGAGATCAAAAATATACAAGGAGATTATTTTTAATCGCCTTTCTTTAGACTTTCTCTTATTTTACTTATCGATTAATTAATTTACTTATTCATTAATTTACTAATTATATAATTAACTAGTTCATTAGTAAATTAAATTAATTATTTCATTAATATAAGCTTATTATTTTTATATCCGCGAATCCTTCGCGAATCGTTGCTTCGATAAATTTATTATTATTTCGTTCTCTTTTGTTAATGATGCGACGTTTCAAAATATTTTCCGTCTATTTACTCGCCGGATGACGATAATTTATTTATAAGGAGATTTTTGCGAGCGAAGTTATGAAAGAGAAATGTATCGCGTGGACGGATCGTATGCAATGACATTAATCTGAAAAATCTGGTTCCAGGGATGAGTAATGAAATCGTTAGTAGTAGAAGAACTCTTTCTATTTCGATTTCTATTTCGAGAAAATCGATCGTTGTTTATGAGTTCTATTTTTTTTCTTTTTTAAATATCGAATGAAAAGTTTTTGATGAAAAACATTCTATTACTATTTTTCTACGATTATGAATTTCTTTATTTCGATATTCGATTTCGAAATTTTTTTTCTAATTTTACTGTTTTTCTTTTTCATATAATTTACATTAGAAACTAAATTAGAAACCGCATAAGTGCGACATTTATGAAACCTTGGTATAGAAACCTTTGTATAAAATCTGAGAAGACAGATTTGATTTCCGGCTCAAATTGCGTCCCCATTTTTCTTACACGGCAATACTTTCACATCGAAACGAAGGCCGACGGTCGATGATCTTACCTTCGACATTCGAAACAATAGACTTTTCATTAAATACTCATCTTTTTACGTTCACGATCGTTTTCACTTACTCCAATTTCGAGAATGAAAATAAATGAAAAAGTAATTCTATTTAAAGGAAATAATATCTCCATTATACATGTATGACACCAAAATATACAAACTGTTTTTATCTTTATAATATTTATAGTTTCGACGTGTAATCATAAAAATCCAGGTGTCGATTAAAATCTATATTATTCGTTTAATCGCATTGGTCAATCCGTTATTTGGCTAAGTTGTTATTTCGGTAATAGAAAAAGAAAAAAGTCAAATATAAAAAAAAAAGGAAATAATTTCTGAAGGAACATATAATTAGATTAATGAGAAAAATCTTATCGTCATTTGTATAAAAGAGTTTAATCGTAAAAGGCAAAGTGTGACAGTCCATAAACGAGCTTTTATATTCTATAAATGGACCGAGCTCCCTCTTCATATGAATTCTTAGAAAAGCACGCGTTCAAGCGATCTCCTTTATTAGGGAAGACTGTGATAGCGGGCTGCAACGGTGATAGCTTATCGTCAAAAAAAGTATTCGCTTTTAGTAGCGATACCGTTTAACGCAACTCGAGTGGACTTGTTAACTAGTATGAAATATGTTTGTACTAAGTTGTCTACCATTTAAGGATATTGTTATTCGTTCGATTACTCATTGTACTCTTTTCCTATTTTACCGAATAAAGAATTCCTTTTAAGTTTTATTACGAACGAAAGAGAAAACGATAGAAAAAGATGGAAATAGAGAGAAAGAGAGAGGAAACAAAATTATTTGTTATTTGTAAATTTGATCGTATGTATCATGATAAATTCGTTTAATATCATTACATAGAGTAATTTTCTTTGATATAAATATTTGGTTTCGTATGAAATAAATAATGACGTATATCTATATCTCAGGAATTAGAAATTTATTTCATTCTCGATAGAAAACATTTTCTTACCGAAGGATGATCGAAATATGAATTTTCCTTCAAGATCAGTTCGCGCCTACGCTTAGAGCTCGAAGCTTAAATGGAACAGCCACTTAAGCGATAGAAGACGCGAAGACCGCTTTTAGATTTACAGGAAGCGCCATCGACGTCGACGGCGATATAGCCGGAACAATGAATCGTTCTCTGCTTTTACGAGGCTCCGATTTGAAAGAACCAATGAAAATTCTGAGGCTTCTTACTTTTACGAGAATCTACGAAATGGAACACATCGGTGAACAATTTTGATTCAAATTTTCTATTTATATGTGCATTGATTTATTATATCGACGATATCGTTCGATATAAGAGAAATTTAGAAAGAAGAAGAAGGACGTGATTAATATAAAAAAAAAGAAAGAAAATGAGAAAGTTATAATAATCAAATGCTAATACGTTAATGATAAAAGTAATAATAATAATAATAATAATAATAATAATAGTAACAGTATTGATGATAACAATCATCGTAGTTAGAAAGAAGTGAATTGAGACACAACACGCACAGTAATAGAATTTATTTTATAATCTATCCCCATAATGATAAGTAAATTTCATGTAATCATAATCACGTAAAATATCTAAGAGCAGATGTGAATTATTTGTATAATTTATTTCGTTAAATATCAGACTCGATGATAATCATTCTATCTCTCTGTTAAATACAAATTTTGGAGATTATTCTTTGGTAAAATTTATAAAAAGGGTCATCGATAAAATGATTATTTGAATATTGATGATCATACGTATAGTACGTGGAAATAACTGCAGAACATTTTTCTTGATGATTTGGGGTTGTTGGAACATAAAATTTTTCAATCGAATCGATATCGACGTCGAGCCTTTGGCTCACCCATACGCGATAGTACGAGATTCGATTCATTTTGCGTGCTCGGTAACTTGGCAACGCTCACCCACGCGTCCCAGCATCCGAGGATAGAATTCGAAGTGACGATATTTGCGAACGAACACGATCGTACGTCGCATTCTCGCGAACAAACGTTTCGACGATTATTACGATTCGCCGAGAACGGTATAGTAGTAACAGGTGTACTTAACCTATTTGCATCGATAAACGTCTCGATGATCTGCTCATTCTTCTAACCCTGGCCTTAATCAGAAGAATCGCCGTTGTTATTAGATCGGGCATGCTTTTCAGGGTGAGATCGTGCTTCGAGTCTAGCGAGATAACGCGAAAGTACTAATTAATTTGCTATTGTACACCGACAAGATATGTATCAGGTTCCTCTTCGATAGATACTATATAGATAAGTCCTATTTATTTCGCAAAGAGTGTTTTTTTTTCTTTTTCTTGTTTCCTATTTTTTCTCTTTCTTTTATATATATATATATATAATACTTTCTAATATTTTCATTTCCACCGACACAAATAATTTTACTTTTATACGTGAAAGATGATAATTATAAGCGATAAAATGTAGAACGTTGTTTAATATGTAAAAAAAAGAAAAGAAAAGAAAAGAAAAAGAAAAAGGACAAAAAATCGGTGGCCTAAATCGAAGAAAATCTGGTTAAAAGGGTGTAAGGGATAGTCGAGGAAGGGTTTACGTATATGTGTGTAACGAGCGTACCTCGCGGTGCATCGAATTAATTCATCCATTATTATATAGCAAATTTATGAGTCTAAAAAGCTTTCATACTCGTACGTAAATTCTAGCTCGCAGCGACGATCATTTATCATTGGCGTTAATTAAGTTAAAGTGCACATTGTTAAATTCGATGGAACTGTGCCAAGTATTTCTATCTAACGACCAAGACTGATCGATTCGCGGTAGAGGTCAATGACTCCTTTAACTATACGATCAGAAACAATGTCATTTGTCTAAAAGAAAAAGTCTTTAAAAAAGTCGTTCATCATGTGAACATGAATTTCGCATTATTCGAGCCTTTATAAATTTCAGATATGTAGGCTAATCGAAAATGGTTACAAATGCATATTTTGTGTATGTACCAATGAAATTTCAAAATGTTCAACCGACAAAATCTGATTATTCGTTCATCGAGATAATCGACTATTGGTAAATTCTCCGGAAACAAATATCCCTTTGGTCTTTTATATAACAGTATTCGTTAAATTTGTATAAGAAAAAAAAAAAAAGAGAAAAAAAAAGAAAAAAAACCCCAGTAAAAATTCATTAGATGAAAATTTTTACATCGAGATGAAAAAGAGAAGAAATAAAAAGAAAAAGGAAAAAGGTATTCGTCGAAATTTCGACTTGAAACCTCAAACGTGGGCTTCGAAAATCCGAGGAAAACGGATTGCATGACGAGATGATGCAAACGAGAGCAATTGGAACGCGTTAGAGAACGCATCGAGAAAGAGGAGAGGACGAATCGATCGTACCGATTTCGACTTGGAACGATCACGTGCGAGATCGATGATCCTCATTCGATCACACTCTCCCGAGAGATTCGAGCTCTCTAACAAAGCTACGATTCGTCCTTTCCAAACGAATAGAAATGGCCACCGGATACGGCATTAATTGTCGGCTTAAAATTGCTTTAAAATGGATTCACCGCTAATCGTTGAATCATCGAGAGAACGGGTTGCCGGCTTGTATTTGGTGGTTTTGACTTCCCGAATTCCCAAATTTTCTTTTATAGAATCGAGTTCAACTCTTTAACACGTAGTTTACGTTCCGTTCTACGTTTTCCTATGTCTCGTTTAAATTTTAACATCGAAATTTATTCGTCCCGATCGAATATATCGTAAATGTAAATTTTTAAAACGATAAAGCGAAAACTTCGATGGATACGTATTAACGTATCGACGAATATAAAAGCGGAAGTGCTCTCTACGTCTGCACGGTCAACACGGTTCGATTTAGTTATTATCAAAGACCTCGCGAACTAGGGTCATCGTAAAAAGGCCATTTTCACGGTCAGCCTAAGGTTACTGGATGCATTTCATGCTAATTTGACTTTGATGCTTTGACTTTGAATTCAAACTATAGTACCATCTGGTATGTCCATAAATAATAATAATGACGATGACGACGATGATGATAAAACAAGAAATACAAAAAAAAAAGATAGCAATACCTAATTATTATTTCTTCTCTTGTAAATTTTTTCCTTTTTCCCCTTTTATTCGGAATAAAGAAAATGTAATAATATCCAAGGAAAACATTTGATATGATGTTCTCATGAATGCAAGATGCACATATACTTTACAATAGGATTCCCTGGGATGATTCAAAGGTTAAGAGTTAAAAAAAATCCGTATCTAGACTCTTTCATCTGAACCCCATTGTACTTGAACGAAGGGTGACTAAATAACTAAAAGAGATATAACGACTCGAAAGAAGAAGAGTTTATTATTCGGGAAAAGGGGGTAGAGAGACGCACTTATTCTACTACCATTCGGTTGATTTCAGCACTCGGCTTTAGTAAGCAGAGAAAGAGAGAAAGAGATAAAGAGACAAAGACAAAGAGACTGACAGAGAGAGAAAGAGAGAGAGTCGGAACTCTCGGTTATCACCGAAAGGGGTAAACTCGATACACGATGCAGGAAGCGTATAGAAGCGTTTCCAGGCCGAAAGAGTAGGTTGAAGAAAGGGTGGTGAGAAGAGGAGAAGAGAATGCTGGTGGGGTAGAAGAGGAGGAGGAGGAAGAGAAGGAGTAGGAGTAGGAGAAGGGGAAGATGAGAGAGTCAGAAGCAGCAGTGCCTCTTTTGAACACACGGTAGCCGCCGACTCGAACGAAGAACACGACGCATCGTCGTGTAGTACGCGTTCGTTCAACGTGTTACTCCACTTGCCAAGAGCCATAAGAGAAAGAGAGAGAGACGATGGGTAGTATGATGGAGAAAAAGAAGAGCGAGAGTATCGAACGCTACCGCATGAATAAATCCCTTTGAAGTACGTGTTGGTCGACCGACTCTCCGAAAACTCTCTCTCTCTCTCTCTCTCTGTCTCTCTCTCTCTCTCTGTCTCTCTCTCGGGCCATGAAGCAACGATACACCCTTTTCTCTTTCCACGGTTCCACGACTTCAAAACGTAGATAACGTGCTTCTCCGCAAACTTCGCCTTATGCACGCAACATTGTACGCACGTTACCACCATTGAACGACTCTTAAGTCTCTTTGGATTTAACCAGTACGAGCACGCATATCTTCCTTTCTTTACTATTTCTCTTTCGCTCTGTCTTTCCCTATATCTCTCTATCTCTTCTCTGTATATTCTTATCTCTTTCAATTTCTCTTCTTTTCTGCGAGCTCAAAGGAAAAGAAAGAAAAAGAAAAAAAAAGGAAAAGAATGAAAAAGGAAATTTCATAGGGACGACGTGAAAATCCGACGAAAAGTACCGCGGATAATAACAAATTGAATTCTTCTTATATTTTGGATACGTTTATTACTTCGTAAGTTCCTTCTTTTTTTTTTCTCTCTTGCTCTTTTCTTTTTCTTTTCTCTTCTTCTTCTTTTTTTTCTTTTTACCGTTTCACTTCGTAAAAATATAAGTTAGGAAAATGTTATGGAAAGGACTAGAGAGGAATAAGAGAAAAAAGAACTGGATGGAAATCGAAGTAAATATAATAATATATATATATATGTATGAGAGGCACAAATCGGCCATATCATAAAAGCAGTTTACTAGACTACAGTTTGTCGATTCTAACGGTTAAGCTTCTCGCAGCAAGATCGTCCAAGTATCGTCAAAGCGATCCCTCTTTATATCCTCGAAGAGTTATCGAAGGGAGGCCTGTCGACGAACTAGACTTCGAAACTTTAAACATCGATCTCTCCTCTTTCTCTCTCTCTCCCTCTATCTCTATCTCTCTATCTCTTTCTCTCTATCTCTCTCCATCTCTATTTAACTTACTCGTTCTCTCTCTCATACTCTTCTGTGCTTCCGAAGGGACGTTTTCGGTGTAACGAGCAAACGCTTAAAATTCGGCTCGCTACGTCGAACGATAACGGTTAATCGTGAAAGCAACCCGCTTCCGTCTCCTCGAAGAGGAAACAAGCGCTCGATACTCTCGGGAGGACTTATCGTCTACTTCGGAAACGATCCTCTGCTGAAACTCTCTTTCCCTGTCTCTGTCTCTTTCTCTCTATCACTCTATCACTCTCTCGCACTCATAATCTGGGTATCTCTTTCTCCAGTCTACTCTCATCTCTATTCATCATTTGTAATTCCATTGTAATCCTACTACTATTCTTAAGTATTATTAATAATTCGTTGTCTTAAATATCGATCTTTTAGTCATTTATTTTGTAACTCTTACAAAAACCATATTCCTCGCTTCGAACTTAGCACCGAAGATTGTAAAATGTCGTATGTTCTTTTTTCTTTCTTTTCTATTTTTATGTTCTTTCGTTTTTCCTATTTCTCTCTTATCTTTATTCATGACTTTATCGTTTTATCTGCATAAAAGAGAGAGAAAGAGAGAGAGAGAGAGAGAGAGAGAGATTTACACATACACAAAAATTTATATCGAAGCTTTTTTGTCGATTTAATAGATATATACTCATTGATCTTGCCTTGAAATTCTAACAATTAAAATTCGAAAAATATACAAGCAAACGAATTTAATATCTTTCTTTCTAAAACTCATGCTTTCACTTCTTTCACTTAATAGTATAAATTATCATATAAATACTATCGTGTCTATCTCTTGCTTTATCTCAATTTTCTACATTTCCTTTCTCTTTTTTTTTCTTTGTTTTTTTTTTTTTATTATTATTATCGTTCCAAGTAAAGAATGAATCAACATTTGAGAATGATCGTGCGAAGGGTGACATTATCGAATTCTCAAAGGGTTAGTAAGCGTCTGGTGAGGCGAACGATCGCACGCCTTTAGCATCGGCCGATAATTCGTGCGACGAGGACAATGATTTACGCTTTAGCGGCCGAACAACGGATTCTTGCGACCGCAAAGACCGCAAAGGGTCACGAGCTGGGCGTAGTAAAGCCCTACCACCCTCTGCCTCCTCTACCTCGTCCTCTTCCTCTGCTCTCTTTCGACCTGAAACCCCTCCAGACTACACCCTTTTATCGTCTCTCCCACTCCCTCTTCCTCCCCCCTCTCTCTTTCCCTCTTTCTCTCTTTCTCTTTTTCTGTCTCTGTCTTTGTCTCTCCTTCTCGCCGTCCGAGATTATTTATGCCGACTGCTTCTCGTTCGATAATTGAATTCGCATCTGCCAAAGTACATATCTACAACGAAAAGCGTCCTTAATTTGAAAACTTTTTAATATGATAAAATAATAATGATAAATAATAATAATATTATTAATAATATTAATATTATTATTAATGATAATAGTAATAGTAATAATAATAATAATAATAATAAAATAAAATAAAATATTATATACTTAAGCATTTATATCGACAGGACTCTCAATCCTGTCGGTATAAATAAATTGATGTTATACGAGAAATGTATAAATTTAACGTGCGACATAAATATATTTTATTAATATCCTGTGCTTTATCATTATTATCTTTTCTTTTTTTTCGGGTTGGAAAAATAATTCAATCTAATGAACAAAAAGTGCGAACAATTGTAAACACTTTTTTTTATAATTTTTTTCCCTCTGATAAAACACGTTCTTCGCTTTATACAGTTTATTTTATTACATATGTAGCAACGAACTTATATACCTATATATAGTTTTTCTGAGTTTAACTCGTGATTGACCGATAAAGTGTTTTTTATAGCTCATGAATCAGACTCGTGATTAATGCACAAAGGATTATAAATAAAGAAACGAAAGCAAATCTCTTACTAGGTAGAACAAATAAACTCATTCCATATTAATCCACATTCTTACAATATAGAAACAAATCTCTGCATATAGAACAAAAATTATGTAGGTGATGAATCCAGCTGAATCTCTTATTTCAAATTGACTTTCTTCGATACGTTGACTACAATAAGGCTCATCGGTTATGTTTAGAACGATGAAATACGTGCCGAGAGTGGAATGTTGCGGAAGAATTTTCTCTCGCGTGATCCCAGTCCAACGAAGAAGAAAAAGACTCGAAGTACTCGGATATGCGGTTAAGAAAAAAGTCGGTTAAGAGGTTTGCGCCTAGTCCGAAAGCGCCAGCTCGTTTGTCGCAGAAAAGGGATGGAAGGGTGCTCGGGTCGATAGATTCGTGTTGAAGTGTCGCAGATAGTTGGTTAGATAGATAAACTGGTAAAAAGAGAGAGAGAGAAAGAGAGAGTGAGAGAAAGAGGTAAAGAAAGAAAAAGGCAGGCAGACAGATAGATAGATAGACAGACAGATAGACAGACGGATAGATAGATAGACAGATAGATAGATAGAAAAAGAGACGAACAGACATACAGAGAAGCAGAGAGAGAGAGAGAGAGAGAGAGAGAGAGAATATACACACGCGTATATATCCTTTAGGATTTTTATTATAGAGATCCGATCGTTCACGAAGATTGAAAAAATTCGTCGGACATTGAAATGATATCGGGGTGGATGCAAGGGAAAAAAATAGCTTTTACGATAGGTATCATGATGAAATCGATAGTTTTACGTTCGTCAAAAATTAAAAAAAAAAAAAGAAAGAAAGAAAGAAAACAAGAAAAAAAATGGAAAAACAAACGCAAGATGTAATAGAGCTTTTATCTAATTAAATATCCATCTATAGAAATACACGAGTTATGTAAGAGACATCCAATGTACTTTTCGTTCTGTCGCAACTTTTCACGTTATCTAAGTATCACCGTTGCTTTTGATATTTTACAGATAAATCTACGCCTCATCCTCGTCAGTGGTAAGACAAAAGAGTTCCTATTCAGTCCGAGCGACTCCGCGGGGGATATAGCGCACCATGTGTTTGAAAACTGGCCGGAAGGTAGGTTGTTATTGGATTTCGACATTCCGCAGATGCTCCTGTAGAACGAGGATAGAGTACCGGATAGGAAGGCGGTCGTTAGTCGGTTGAATTCAAACGGGGGCATAAGATTTATGAGACCGAGCTACGCTACTGTCGATTATTGCATCGAGAATCTTTCAAACAACTTCGGGATTGAAAAATCAACGGCGATCCTCATATATCACTCGGAAAGCAAAGAGAGAAGCATAGCCGAGTGTGTTTCTGCTTTTAAATATAACTCTCTCTTTCTCTCTTTCTCTTTCTCTCTCTCTCTCTCTCTCTCTCTCTCTCTCTCTCTCTCTCTCTCTCTTAAACGATATGAAATCTTTTCGTATTCGCTATCGACGAAACGTAATTCGTATAATCAATCGTTTATAAAATTTTATAATCGGTCGGATTGTAAATATTCTTGAAGAGAAAAAAAAAAGGAAAGAGAGAAACAAGAGAAAACAAGGGATCTTTAAGTCGGAACGAAATATTTATTTGTTCTCTCTCATTCTTTCTTGATAGTATCGTGTTTTAGTTGAGCCTTTAATCAATTTCTTTTATACACATTCTAAAAGATTAAGCTTAGTGAAAAAGCTCGAGAATACGGATCACGAGGAAAGGGTATTCGCGTTAAGAGAATACTTTTGTTTCTTCAGACTGGGCGGAAGAGGCTGTTGCCAAAGCGGAGATCCTGCGGCTAATCTACCAAGGTCGTTTTCTGCACAGCAATGTCACGCTCGGTGCTCTTGGGCTTCCTTTCGGGAAAACCACGGTGATGCATTTGGTACCACGAGAAAATCTTCCCGAGCCTAATTCCCAAGGTAAGAGAGGAGCAGACGGAAAAGAAATTGAAAAAAAAAAAAAGAAAGAAACAAATTCCTCAAAGAAACATTTTCACAATTTGTCTCATTTCTTAATTTCATTCTCTCCTTCCATATTCCTGCGATATCCTTTATCACGCGAAATTTTTTTTCGCGAATTTTTCATTAATAACGTCGCTATTTAGTCACGATTACAATGCTTGTTTTTCTTTTTTTCTTTTTCCTTCTTCGTCAAAAAGCGTAATGTTTTCGAAGTAAGGAGAGTATGCACGTTCTCGTAATTACAAATCGCGATTAATTTTGAGCAATTAAAAAGGAGGAATGTAGCTGTACAACTTGGATAATAAAATAAAAAAAAAAAGGAAAGAAGTATTCGTAATATCATCTATCGCTATCTTGATTATTAAAAGTAATGAGATATGTTTGCGATCTCAAAGATTCTTTTCTCGTAACCTGTTGCTTCTGTTGGTCATGGAAATACATAATTATGTTACACGATACTAAGATTTCTCTCTTCACGTTTTTAGATAACATATGTATTTGTAGGATACACTCGAACACTGATTTATTCAAACGAACAAATTTTATTTCCGTTCCTTGTAGGTCTCCTACCTAACGGTGAATATATGTATATCCAACCTGACGATGATCTTGACTACGATGACGACAGCTAACAAAGATCATTCGATCCCTATATTTTAAGTGAGTCCTAAATCCCTCCCTGATTCATTTCCATGTGCGTGTGTGTGGGTGTAAAGAAAAATAAATATATTAAAATGAATATGTATCCTTATATATGTATCCTTATATACAATCCTTATTCTCGTTAAAAATATTCCTAAAATATCAATAATATATATCCGTGATGCAACATTGAAGATCATGACCAATAGCAGTGACAGCATTTACAATTAATCGTTCTTGAATTATTTGTTAATATCTGTATTAACGATCACGTTTTATTTACATCTTATTTGTGATTATTTCATTGAAATTATATGTGCTGTCTTTCTCGAGCCTTTTTATTTTCATTCCATGTTCGTTTTTCATGCTGAAGGTGTTCATGATGTTCATGATGTTCATGTAGCGTGATTTTCTTTTTAAAAATGAAAGAATCAAAGGATAAACTGCAAACCTTTTTGAAATTTGCTATATATATCGCGATATTTAAAATATAAAAGATATAATGAAAATCATTTCTTTCGTTTCAGATCAAAGGCAAAAAAGTAAAGGTGGTGGTAGCAGTTGCTGCTCAGCATCCTGCTGCATACTTTAATCGGCTGCCCTGGATTTTCTGAGGTCGTGTTTAAAAGTGAGCTCAGCACGAGTACCTTCGAGCTGAGCCATGATTTCTAAGGTTTTATGCTGATGTCTAATTGCTAGTGGCTGAGCTCATGAGCAATGTAGCACAAATTACTCGGATTCTACTCGTTTAAGTGTTGATCGGTAGAAAAAAATAAGAGGCAGAAGAAACGACAATGAGGGAAAAGGAAAAGAAATTAAAAAAAGAGGAGAAAAGAATGAATTTCAAACCAAAAGAAAGAAAAATCGAAGGCGAGGAACAAGAAAGAGCAAAAACACACATACACGATACGTTTAACACATTTTCTGATATAAAATGCCATGAAATGAAAATAGAGAAAAATAGAGTATGAAAGAAAAAAAGCAAAAGTAATATTTCTTCATTTTAAATAATAAAATACATTTTTATGCGCAAAAATATAAAATTACTAAAAGTGTGTATATATATATATATATATATATATATATATATATATACACATATATATATATAAATTACATGATGATTATCGATAATGATTAACGATAATAATTGATCGATAAAACTAGCACGATGACGTCCACAAAATAGAAGAAGTTACTATTATTATTGAAACGAGTAAGAAATGCGATTGTGGAGTTCGAGCAAAAGTGTATTGTCGTCTCTAATTTTTGTTTCGTAGCGAGAACATATGTCACACGTATAATTTATACAATGGGACATAGTTCGTCCATACATATAGACACACACAAACACATGCACACACACGTACCAAAATACACGCATACATGTTGCTCGATGTCTTCTGCACTGAATAAAAAATGCTTGTTTATAGTCTTTCGATCGAGCCAACGGGTGCTATAGCCATTTTGGATCACGCTCGATTAATCGATAGATCATCGTGACCGTGCAGGCAAGGTGATCTAAAGATCTTAAAATCTTGTGCCCCGATCTTCGAGTGTATCCTTTGCTATCGCCTTGTAAGAGAGAAAGAGAGAGAGAGAGAGAGAGAGAGAGAGAGAGAGAGAGAGAGAGAGAGAGAGAGAGAGAGAGAGAAGAATAAGAATGAGAGAGAAAAAGAAAGATAATTAGCCCTTCAACCCTTTTTCCTCTCCAGTATGCGTTTTGTTGGCGAGACTACGTTTCGATCGAGAGATAAAAAGAAGAGAAAAAAATATTGTTATTATTATTTTTCTTTTTTTTTGTTCGTTTCATGAGAGGGATTATCAAAGAGAATGAACGTAGAGTTTTGATAAGTAAAGATATATACGCTCTCTTGAAAGACGCTACAATGCTTAGAAACTCAACCACTACTCGACTACCGCAGCGTTATAACAATTATGTAGATGGGAAAAGAAAAATCGTATGAGTGTGTTTGCGCAACGATATGAATGATGTCAATCTTGCGGATGTAAGAGTATTTGTGCGTACGAGTAGTATATACGAGTTATATGTCAGAAAGAAACGAGGAAAAGATAGTGAGAGAGAGAGCGAGCGAGAGTGAGAGAAAGAGAGAGAGAGAGAGAGAAAGAGAGAGAAAGAGAATAAGTGAGAGAGAGAGAGAGAGAGAGAGAGAGAGAGAGAGAGCGAGAGCGAGATAGAGAAAGAAAGCGAGAAAGAAAAATAGAGAGAGAGAGAGTATATGTGCTATGCGTGTGTATGTGTGTGTGTATATGTGTGTGTGTATGTGTGTGAGAGAGAGAAAGAGAGAGAGAGAGAGAGAGAGAGAGAGAGAGAGAGAGAGAGAGAGTGCGCGCGCGTCTGTGTATGCGTGGGAGAGGAGAGAAAAAATTTATGTTGTGATATGCAGGTAGTGAATATATTATATACATACTATTATTAAAATTATATTATATATATATATATAAATATATATATGATGGTATGAGACACGTTGACACGTAATTAAACTCTCATACGAATAGACTTTATTATCATGAATTTAAAGTAATATTATGACGCCACTTGAGAGTTTAGTATTCTGAATAAGATTACCAAGGAACGAGGTAACCGAGATAACAAAAAAAAAATGAAAAAAAAATGAAAAAGAAAACAAACAAAAAAAAGAAAAAGAAAAATGAAGAATGAAAAGAGAAAAAACACACATTGGATCTCTAATGATAGTTATGATAAAATAAAAACTCAAATATATTTCCTGTTAGCCCCCTTCTTGTCCTCCCTCCGAACCTCTCTTTGTCTCCCTTGCTTCCCCCTCCTCATATCTTTGTCTCCTTTTCTCCCTCGAAGCTCCCTCTTCTTCGTGTACTTTGCCCCCGTCCATTATTACGAATCGGACCTAAAATCACCGGATGAACGGCACCCAACCTACACAACCCCTCCCTCCCTCCTATTCCTCCAGTCGTGTCAGACTGGCGGACGCATTAAAGTATTGATTATTATAGTTAGGTCCAACCAAATCATTATATGTTGTAACAAACCTATTCTATGCATATTCTACTATAAAGAAGCGATAAAAAAAAAAAAACTGTACCCTACTATGACTTTCCAATGCATAACATGTGTATATATATATATGATGTTCTTATATAGTGAAATTCATCAAAATTAACATTTGTAAAGTTATTTTATTTATTTTCTCTTAAAGCTCCAACCGATCACGTTTATAGCTAAGGCAAATGGTATTCGCTAAGCTCATAAACCTGAACAACATAACATTAAAAGTTCTGTTTTACAGAGATACACTCCGGATATTTTCGTCGAGAGATATATTCGCTCGAATACCTACGTAATAGTTAAGACGTTGATTATTAATACGTGTAATTTATACATTTTAAGTAATCGCCGATCGTTTCTAACGACTCCGTTTTGTTCTCGTGTTCTCTATAAAATATCAAAATTATATGAAAAACGTAAATGACGTTTTAAAAACTATGTACAAAAATATACTGGTTTATGAGAATGGGCCAGCAGATTTTTCGTTATAGCGATGCGATTATTTTTGCTATTTTTTTTTCCTGGGGATGAAACGTTCATTAGTCACCGGGAATCTTATAAAGCAGCATTAATTTAATTTGTTCACAACTTTTCTATTCATTTTTAAAATAATGTTAAGACATAGATTAATCGTAGATGCTGTTTAAACACCATAAAAGAAATTGTTTAGTATATAAGTTTTAAGATTGCGAATAAACACATCCCAATGAATATATATATTATATTCATAATCTATCAAAATGCAAAAAGAAAAAAAAAACAATACACAGAATGGAGATCGATACACTATCTCAACATGAATGTACTCCTAATATCACCAAACAAAAGTTAAAGTATTCTTAAGATTCTGTTGATCTTCTCCCCCGTTATATAATATATAATAGTTTAATAATATCTGAGCGATTTAAACGATTGAATCGTATAATTTTCCCAAATGAAATTAGGCTCTGAAAGAACGAACCTTTTACTTGAATTGCCAATCGACGTTATAAAAAGAGACAAAACAAAAAAAAAAGTAAAAATGAATAAAGAATGAAATGAATTAAAAAAAAAAAAAGAAAAAAAGATTATATTTAGAATATAATAATCATAATTCCCGTTTCAGGATATATTGTAATAATGTTTCAAGAAAAATAACGAAAGAAAGTATTCGAACTAATTCCATATAATATCTCAATATCATGGTATTGTTTAAATCTAATAATATGCATATTATTGATTGCGTATTATTTTGGTATTTCTAATTTCGTTAGCGTTGCTTACAATCCAAGTAAAAGGATTACGTGATTATGAAATTTTCTACATGATCATCGTTCAATTGAAATGACAATTTTGAAAGGAGAACAATACCGCTCTACGAACATATTGTGAAGTACCTTTGACGTTGCAATATTACTTTAAAACAATAAAAATGAATATAGATATTTCATCAATATCATCGTACGATGCTCTTCGTTCATATTTTTATTTTTCCAAACTGTAAAACAAGATTTTTTTTCTTTTTATTATTATTATTATTGTTATTCTTATTCTTATTCTTATTCTTATTCTTATTCTTATTATTATTATTATTATTATTATTATTATTATTATTATTATTATTATTATTATTATTATTATTACTATTATCATTAATATTATTATTATATCTTTTCGATTTCGTTATGTGAAACACAAATTACGATAAAAGTTGAAGACATTTACCCCAAAAAAATTGTCTTGATAGAAGATTTCGAAAGGCGATACTCATTCATCAATCGATAAATGGTTTTTAACAACGACGGAACAATGATCAAGATTCCTGTCACATTTGTCTTATTATATTTGAATATTTTGAATAATTTTAGAAATATCTAATCATATGAATAATCTCAAGAAGCCAATTAGCTGTGTTATATTCAGAAAGGATACCGATAAAACGGTTAGTGGTATATATCTTAACGTTTAAAATTCGATTTGAACACAAAATATTATATTACATAATATATAGTTAATCCCTTTAACTGTTTAAATAATAAAAAGAGAGAAAAAAAAAGAAGAAAATGATAACAGAATGATTGTGGTATTCTTAAATAAGCAGACAGATTATTAAGAATATTTACATACACCAATCATATCAAGATCATAGCTAATAAGATCAGATGAGGAACATTGCTAGTTCATGTATAAACATTGATTGTTCATTGGCTAATATGATATTTATAAAACCATTTTTAATCGAACCTACGAAGGAGTTTGATCGTGCCTTTACGTAATTTGTATTGCTTTAGCACGATAAAAAAAAGCAGTCGCCTTTTCGATCATTTAGATAAAAAGATAACACGCTGAAAGCAGAAATTATTATCAATTTAAAAATGCATTGATGTTAACATTGCCAACGTCATGAAAATGTTTCTTTCCTTATAAAATTATTTTCTACAACAACAACAATAATAATAGGAAACCGATACTTGGATAACAGTATTCGTGAAAATGATGTTTTAATTTGATGACATTTACATATCGCTAATGATGAACATTATTACATGAAGAACAACTCCAATCTTTGTGAATGACAAAATTTAATCCGTGTATTTTAAATAAAAACAGGCAGAGAAAAGCAAATACTTAAATATTTCATATTATCTTCTCGAATTGTATAAATGAAGCAAGGCTGCGGACATGTTTTATTTAAACGTACTTTTCCTGATTGACTATCTACAATTTCTATATCTTAAAGGGTAGTTATATGCAAGAGTTACGTAAAAAAAAAATTGAAAAAATTAATAATAATCAACGAGACAATTATGGTCGAAAGAGAAAATTAACGAATACGTAGCCTTTTCCAAAAACGAAAGCTTAGAACAAACAGGTAGAGGGAATTCTATAGACAGAACGAAACATTATAATTCTATAGAAAAACGGTACATTATAATAACGTCAGAATTTGTAAAATTTTCTAGTAAAAATTGTTTATTTTCATTAGCGATATCGATCGATGCCATAGAAAAAAGGAAACTAATATGAAAAATTGTCGTACGATTAAATTGAATGTAATAAATGAACATTTAATCGAAGCGTATTGCATAAAAATTCGCGTTACTTGAAATTCATAAGATGTGAAATTGAAATTGACGAGTTTGTATTCGAAATTAAGAAGAAACTGTACAAAAAGATCGAAGGTAGTTTAAAAATGATCGATTTCAGCTCTTAGCAAAAAAAAAAGATTGCAATAGATTTCATTTCCTATTATTTTTTTGTTGATAATGAATATATATTTTTATAGATGGTAAACTATTTATAACAATGACCGTAATTCATAACGTGTTATACGAACTCACAAAGTACGAAAATCGATTAAAACGAAACAATTGTAAGATCGTTTCGTTAACGAAATATTATGTCGTTCGCATTTTGCAATTATAATCGAATCCATTGAATCGATAAACCGTTGATTACAATTGCTACGAATGAAATATCAATTTTATTTGTTCGTTTGTTCGTGAAGAATAAAAAAAAGAGAGAAATAAATAAATAAATAAATAAATAAATAAAAAATACGTATAAAAAAACGTATCTAACTGGCCGTCCCATAAAATGTGGCAAAAAATGTTATAAACACTGGAAAGTGTTCTTAAAAATTTTAATGACTTTTAGTTACGTTCTATTTATCGAAGAATTCGATTCTAAGAGAAAATTAGAACATCATATTCAATCGATGATAATATTCTACGAAAACAATCGTCTGAAGATACTTTGTATGACTATTAATTTTTTTCTTTTTCTTTTTAAATCGAAATAATTAGCTCAGTTTGGTAAATGAACGTTGCTAATGATTCATGTTATTTCTTAATGTGTATAACACTCACAAAATAATTTTCACTTTTGTTTCGCTTTCTGATTCCTATTATATCTTTAACTAAAAAAAAAAAAAAAAAAAAAGATTTAACTTATCGATACATACGAGCATTTAAGATAATTATACATGTTCATTTTTTTAATTTGGTATTATAATGGGAAAAAATATTTTGCAACGGCAATGGCCTACGTTCGACCGGTTTTTTGTGCATACCTTAATATTTGTCACATATGTATAGCTAAATAATAATAATCAATGTATAATTATACTACCTTGCATAAAAACAAAAAGAAAAAAAAAAGAAAAAAAAAAGAATTGTCCAGATTACGCAAATAATTATCGAAATGAAAGAAAAGTGTCGTGTAATAATCATTGCTTTGATTTTGCGCAAGTAAAGATTTTTAGATGAATGTGTATAGACCGATTTTACGGAGTTTTGTTGTTTAAATCTTAAGAGTTAAGGAATCATCGATTTTCATCGAGAAATCGCGAAAACTTTTAGAGGATTCTGTATTTTTGGCTTACACAATGTCCCTCTTATTAAATAATCCAAGAAAATATTACACTTATTTCTTAATTATATATACATACATTTGATATCACTACAAAGAAATAAATCATTTCTCTTACGTTTCATCATTGACAAGGGGAAAAGAAAAAAGAGAAACATTCGAAGAAAAGAAGGAAAAAAAAAGAAAAATGATAGAAACGTCATAGATACCGTTCACGTGTATATAGAATAATTAATACATTTCGATTCGTATTAGCGAGAAATTTTTAGATTGTTTTCACAGTGAATCGATCGAGAGTGAAAAATAATGAACATAATACATTCATACATTTGTTATTATTTTCGAAATGTTATATAAAGTGAGAAAGAGATAGAGAGAGAGAGAAAGAAAGAAAGAAAGAAAGAGTGAGTGAGTGAGAATGTAAGAGAAAGAGAGAAAGAGAAAGAGACAGAGAGAGAGAGAGAGAGAGAGAGAAAGAGAGAGAGAGAGAGAGTAATAAAAAGACATTGATTTATTATAATGGGGCATGGTACTGCAAAAGAGGATCCATGAAAACAGACTTCTCCGTAAAAAAAAGGAGTATATTTTCGCAAACGTGGACTTCGTACTGCTGTCCGAACACACAATCGAATATTCTTTATAAATGTATGTCATTAAGTCTTCTTGATCTAATATACATCGTAAGATCTTCTCTGAATGGTTAAAAGGGGAAAGAGAAAAAGAGAAAAAGAAAAGAAAAAAAAAGAAAACTAACTAATTAACTAATTAAATGATTCTTAAACTGTGTATAGCGTTTGTATACTGTGCCACTTTGTAATGAATATCAATCTGTCTAATCCTTGAAGAGTTTAATGATTAAGCTTACGTTATTCATCTCATTTGTACATATTAGATCATATTTTTGTCTTTAATGTTAAATCAACGAGGATTTTAACCGCAACTAATGGCTTAGTTCTTAGTACGAGGAAAAAAATAAAGTTAAAGACATAATGGGACATAAGGAGTTGTTGTTATTTCTGTGGAACAAAAAAGGAAATTTATTATTTGTTTATATATATATATATATATATATATATATATATATATATATATATACATATATATACATATATATTTATGTATGTATGTATATATGTGTATGTATAAATTGGAAAAGAAACTTGACTTCTGGTGCAAGTTGATTTAAAAAAGAAAAAGAAAATAAAAATTGGTATGCATTGAAGATCAGTAAAATAAGACTATAGTTTTGTTGTGCGTTAAAATTTGTCGGATAAAAATTTGATATAATCTTCAAATATACTGTCATCGTAATAATACTATAAAGAGAAAAGGTACATTTCAAGAGGTGCTAAAAACTACAATGAAACTTGCATGTTTCTTTAATTAATTGCAGGTAGATATATATAAGTAAATAGCTTTGATTATTTAATATTAAAATAAGCGTTAACGTTTTTCTTACTTCTAAATTAATAATAACAAGATATAATAAGTAAAGTATTTAATCGATTTTATCTTTGCTCTGTTTTCAATAAAATTTTATCATGATTGGTGGTATGCATCTGTTACCAACCAATAGTTATTGACCATTAGATATTGCTGACCAATCGTTTTCTAGTTTACTAAAAAACGCCATGTTCTACGTGTTAACTCCGCTTAAGTTACTTTTACGCATGCGCGAAATGCCAGATTGGCCAACTGCAACTTTCATTTTACCCTACTGAATTTAATTCTAGTGAAAGAATGATAATCATTTTCGCAAGTTCCATTTAAACGTATATGTCACATTATTTATTACTTAAAAATGTTATTGCTATTTTAATTTTTAATTTTTTTATAATATATATACATATAGATATCAAATAATTTTGAAAAAATTATAAAGTGATTTTATCTTTTAAACATGACGATATAATTTATCAATGACATTATTTTTGTTATATATTATAATCTTTTTTTCTTGTTTCTTTTTTCCTTGAGAATAATACGGCGCGAATCTTGTATGACATTTTCACGAAGAAAGTGCGTACAACGTTATACACATAAATCATATATTTTTATCGATCGAATGAATTTCTCATAACATAGCAGCCGAAGAATTCTCTTAGGCAAGTAAATGTCATTGATCGCTATCGATAAATTTTCTCGATAAATTTCATGTTCACTTTATGCGAAATATGCGGAGAAGTTATGAAGGGGTAAGCGATAAGAAGAACGTGTTTGAAATGCAATACATACAACATAACATCAAATATTTCCTACGAAGAAAGATTTTCATAATATATTTTATTACTTATATACGTTAACAGGCGAGAGAAATTTGTAAACGTATTTAGAGAATTTTGTTTACATGATCGTTTCAAAAGAAAATTTCATCACATTGATTTATTGAGTCTTCTTTTCATTTATTCGTTTATACATACGTATGTTATTCAATTGAAAGTCGTTTGAAAGAATGAGTCATTAGTTAGTTTACAAAAACTAAAGGAAAACATATCGTCAAGGTAGTTCGTATCATAAAATTTCGAAGAATATTAGATAATGATAATAAAACGTAAACATTGTATCTGCGACGGAGGTTGTTCTTTGTAAATATTGACTCAGTTAGTATCGTGTCGTCTCAACGAGTGTACGCGTATTCGTGACTACAATCTTCATTTCAATTAGAAAATATTTTATTATTTAATAATTAATTAAAATTATTTAACGAATCGCTCTCATACGACAATCGTTCAACGAATTAATGTTATGATTAAGTTGATATTAAATTATCGTTATTAATTATCTCTTAATTAAATTTCTCGTCAAGTAGCTACGATTATTTAACAAATATCAAATGTGTTCGACGAGTAGTTTGCGATTGAGCTTGTAATCGTTTCTGTGTTTTGTGAAGGATACAAAGCTGAAGATATTTATCGCAAATTCATTTGAGCCACGTTAAAGCGTGAACTTTCATGAGCCGTCGAAGAAAAGGAAGAGGATGAAAAAGAGGAACATCTTGCAACAAACGTCCATAGAAAATTACCTTCGACCAAGATAGAACGGGAAGAGAATAGTTCGAAAACAATTTCTTTTACCATTCCTTTCTCTTAGTAATCAAGTTATTATACTTATTATTTTAATTAGAGTTAGAGACTCATCTATTCGACAAAAATTTATACTATTATAACAATATAGTCTATCTATGAATTATTTCGAAGCATTCCAACGATCGACGTTCTTTACGAAAATATCGAAAACGAAGTATTGCGTAGATGTTAGTTTAAGCGGTATATATATATATATATATATATATATATATATATATATATATATATTATTCAATCGATTGGAAACCTTGGAAAAAGACTGTCGTCCTTGGAGAAGGGTGAAAAATAAGAAAGAGAGTGTCTCGCTAACGCTCTTTACAGTATTGTGTAGACATTTCATTGTACGATTCTCTCTCTAGAGAGTGAAATCCTTTGACAATTGGTATCCAATCGCTTTACTCTGATGGAATGTGAAATAAATAGGAAAAATTGAATAAAGACAATTTTGTATACGAACCAATGTCATCGTCGTCGTCGTCGTCGTTGTCGTCGTCGTCGTCGTCGTCATTATGAGAAATGAGCAAGAAAGAAAAGAAGAGGAAGGTAAAAAAAAAATAAAAAAAAAGAAGAGATCTTGTGTTTGTTCCATGCATAATAAAACAACGCGAAAAAAGGTATCTCTCTAGCTTCAACAAGCTAAGCGTAGAAACGTATTCGTCTCTTTGCGCAAACGTAAACCGTTCTTATGAATATTCAATATATAATCTTTTAGAGAGCGATGCGCGAATATAAAAAAAAAAGGAAAAGGAAAAGAAAAAAAGAAATAACAGTAAAAAAAATATACAAATGGAAAGAATGCTTTTCGATTCGATGAACTATTACGAATGTCGTCGTAAATGGCAACATTTTTATCATCGTTTTGCTCTTCTACTCGATTAATGAGTTTATACGAAAGATAGAAATCCAAAAAGCATCGACAGGAAAGAAAGAAAGTTTCTTTCTTGAAGCTCCACATAAGACGTTCGAGTTTAATCCGAGATAATCTGAAAGTTCGTTCTTTCTTCGGATTAATGATTTTCTTGAGAAATTACATTAGAACATTCGAAAAGCGAAACTTGTATTTCCTCATTTACTATTTTCTTTATGTTTATTTCAAATGTTTGTCTATCGTTTATTTTATTATTTATTTATTTACTTACTTATTTAGTTATTTATTTTATTTTTTACGCTTTCAGCAACTCGTACATATTGAAATGCACATTTTCCGAAAAATTAATCTCTTAAGTCGAAGCGTGTGAAAATTAAATCGTAAAAATAAATTCTTCGAAATAATAAAATAAAAAATACAGATGTAACATATAATAATTTAAGTCATTCTTGGTTTATCAATCGAATATTATTTTGTCTTTCTTTTCTTTTTTTTTTTTTGAAGAAGAAGAAGAAGAAGAAGAAGAAAAAGAAGAAGAAGAATAATAGAGGAAAATGGAAAGGTCGAAGAAAGAGATCCTTGACGCAGTTGATCTAGATCAAGGATCTTGGATACAAGGATGCTGCTTGGCCGGATGAGATATTCAAGCTCCTCGTTGGTGGATCACGAAACTCAAGGTACGAAAATGGGAAAGCATGATCGCGTTTTCGTACGAAAGAAAGGCGACGTGACGAATGCGATGAGCGTGGACGCGGAGATGAATCTCGAAAAGCGATGCAACAGCATCGAGAGAGCTTCTTCTTGTTCTTTCTTCGGCCATCATAGTGATTGCAGAAGGTTCCTACGTGTACATTAATCAGACGGGACGTGCGCTTTCGTTTTGAGGAATGGAGAAGCGTGAAGAAGATCGTCGAGAGCATGTGGAAACGAAATTGCGATTTTGCTGCTCAACGTGAAAGGTGAAAAGAAAATCGGTAATCGTCTTCGATCGATGATCGTTGAGTAATTGCAAAGTTGTAAAATTCGAATGTATATAACTATGTGTGTTATATACGTAGATATGTCATTTATTTAAAAGCCTATTTCTCTTTAATAATCCGAAATGTCTAATGATAATTCTTCGACATATTCTTTAAATTTTAAAGGTTTGTTTATATTTTTTTTTTCTTACTAACGATCGTGAATACGTATACAAACACACACTGAATAAAGAAAAACATTTTCTTTTTCTTCTTTTCTTCTCTCTTTCTAGCAAGAGAATTAGCACAATTAAATATACATCATATATGTATATATTTACATATAACGATATTTAAAGGTGCGTATACGAAAGAGAACATTGGCATCGACCGGCAATAAAAGACACGAAGTGCGTTCAATACTTACTTCTCAATTAACTCTTTCTTCGTTGCACAACAGAACGTTTCTCGTTTGTTCCACGAAAGCTTCGTTACGGATCTTCTTCTTTTTCTTCCTTTTCTTCTTTTGGTCGTCTCGACAAAAGGAAACGTCGCACAAAATAACGGCCAGCGAATACTCTGAGAAGTTACCTTTCGAGTATTGCCATTTTCATTGTATTAATCCGTTTTAGGTAATTCATTTTCAAAAGATTGCATAAATTGCTGTCTCGAAAGGGTGAAAGGGGAATTCGGAGGTGATCGTCGAAGGGGACCCGTCGACAACGGAATCCTCCGGTTGGCTACCTCTAACATGTGAGCAGTCTAGCGAGTTAAAAAGAGAAAGAAAGAGAGTGAGAGAAGGACAGGTGGGGTTATTTCTCAGGTAGTACACGCACGCGATGCCCCGGACTCGATGCCCAGGTTCGACTTTATGGTGGGGGAAATTTAGGTTACTCGTAGCACCAAGAGAATGTGGGCCGACTATATACTGGCTCATCACGATCCTCCGTCAGTTCATTCCTTCTTTGTATTTCCAATTCGTAAGACCGATCTTCTTCGACCTCTTCCTCAACACTCTCGGCCTCTTTCTGCCAATCGCCGTTGGATTTTTCTCGCGTACGAGAAATACTTCCTGCCTATTTTACTGACCGAGCTTAAAGCGGACAGGAAGAGAAGGAGAAGAAGAAGGAAAAGGTCTTTTTGCTACGAGCTTTTTTTATCCAGTGAGTACGATTTCTATTATCTTATTGTTTTCTTTTCTATGTGTTTATTTTTATTTTTATTTTATTTTATATATATATATATATATATATATATATATTCTTTTTTTAATTTACGCGAATTTTTAAGAAATTAAGGACGATGACGTTATGTTACGTGGTTGGTAGGAAAATTTTGTCAAGGTTCGAATCGATTGTTAATGTCTGAATCTTTTCTCAAGCGTTTGTTTATTGCACATTTGCAAATTTTATAGGATTACGTTATAAGATCGATTTATACGAGAATCTCGTGGTTTAACGTTTGATGTTATTTCTGATTTTTCGTTTCATTAAATTTCAATGTATCTGAGATTTTCATCAGGAAATAGTATACAGTATTATGCACAGATATACGTACGTGTTTTTCGTTGATATATATATATATATATATAGTCCTTGTATTTTTTCTTCTGCACGTATATCATACGTTTATTTTAAGTATATGACGCATTATGACCTTTGATGACTTCCTATTAAAAAAAGAAAAAGATATAAAGGAAAGAAAAGAAAGAAAAAAGAAATTTGCATACACCAAAGTCTATTTAAATATCTAAAAATAAGTTTGGTAGAATATATTTATTTTTTTTTTACAATTTAAATTATACGTTGAATAAGAAAAGAATTAAGAATAGAAAAATATTTAACTGAATTATTTCGACGTTGTTGAAAAGATGTCGATAACTTTACCATTCGTTGATCAGATTCGGAATACATGATGAGATTCTGGTTCTGTATGTAATAATCCGTTCTGAATAAAATGACGTGATATCAAAAGTTTTGCTTTCATATAAAATAGAAACTCTTAAATTTTCCTCAAAATACTAATTACACGATATTTAACTTCGTACACGTGAAAGTAAAACGTTGATATATTTTTGAACAAAATATAGAGAAAGAGAAAGAGAGGACTCTCTCGTGCAATTTAAAATATTAATAATTGTTAATTTATCAAAGGTAAAAAGAAGTTACAGAATGTTTTTGTCTCAGTATATAATATAATTTTGATAAATTTTATAATTGATAAATTTTAACGAGTTTATTATCGTCAAGATTACACATCACGATACTTTATTTTTGATTATCTAGAAAAGTAAAAAAAAAAGTAAAAAAAAAAAAAGTCGAATCGTCAAGAATCTTTTCTGTAGAAAAAAACAGAACTTATATAAATATATTTTACACAGTTTTTCACAGATAAGTTTAATCGATTACTTTCACGTCATACAAATTCGACAGAAATGATCGATATTTTAAATTGCACGATGTAGTGTATCGCATATAGATGTAATTATCGATGAATACACTGACACGTTACATCATCAAGAATTGTTTTCGACTTTGAATAGGTATATAAAAATCTCAGTAAGAGAGATTCGCTGCGAAGACATTCGCTGTATCGTCAATGTCGTCATCATTTACACATGTTTAGCACACTCGCTAAACATATACTTTCTTTAGTTGTAGTATTCGATAGAAAAAAGAATAGGAGAAAAATAACAGAAAAAAATTAAAAAAGAAAAAAAGCAAAAAAAAAAAAAAGAAACGAAAAGCGTTAAAGAAATTTCTCTAATACAAGTAAAAGAACGAGCAAACATGCAACTAACCGTTCATCCTTACGCAAGAAACTTTAGGCTCGTTGAGAACCTATTGCGTATGTATCTTCCTAAGAGAACAAGTACATAATCCATACTTTAATGTTCCTTCTTCGTATACGTATCAACGTATGTACATAGATGCAATAAGTTTGCTTATAGCAACTTTCGAGAGCAAGACTTTTGACCGTACGCCTCTTGGTTTTGCGAAATCAAATGTTTCTCTCGTTTGAGCCTGCTTAACCATAAGCAGCGTATTTATCTCCCTCCTTCTATCCATCTTTCTACATATGTATACTTTCGCGAAAGTAAACTCAATAAATTATATTGATTCTTTATTGCAATTCTCTCCCTTACGAAATAGACATTTACTTTCTTCTATGCGTTCTTTTGAAATCTTTCCAGAAACATTTGGAAATATGTACGTCCATTCAAAATTTTTTCCTTGTTGTTCATTACATTATTTTTATTATTAATTTGATTTTGATTTTTTAATTTTTTTTTTTAATCGATGGAATTCCGTTTGTTAAATTTATAAACCGAATTTTATTTGGTGTTTACGTGTGAACATTTTTTCTCTCTCTTTTTTTTTTTCCATTTTTTTTTAAAGGTGATATCAAATTCAACGCTTTTGATCGATTATTTAGTCCTGATGGAGAATAAATTATTAAAACGCATTTTCGTATTCGATAGCGGCAAACCTTGTTCCATAGAAACGTTCGCAGTAGTATGAAATTACCATCTCTTGGATTAGTAGGGTGTTTCTAATTTATATGCCTCCGACTCTTTTGTTCTCCTCGTCTAATCTGCATACAATGTCAAAAGCTTGTCGTCAAAACAATTAGTCACGCGGTCTGTTGCGAGAGAAGCGCGAACGCTTTCCACACGGCGAGTGCTCATCACCGAAACGATTTGTCTGCGAACGTTCACAAACTCCAACTATCTGAGTGGCGATTAATTAGCTCGAAGAATTAATTAATTTCTCTTTGAGATTAATTAATTTCTTATTTCTAGTAGTGAAATGACGTATAACTAGACGACAGTGACTTTTCATTAAGTTCCTCAACTCAAACGAAATATTAATTTAATATGACTTTTCATTATTTCGTTTATTATTAATATACTTGAAAACAATTTTTATAAATAAACGATTACTTATAAAAATAACAAAAATAATTATTATAATTTTGTAAAAATTATAAACAATTACTATATATATATATATAACAATTATATATAAAAGTATTATACATAAACAATTTTATATATGCGTATATAATTGTTATTGGATACAATTTTCGCCATAAACATTTTTAGTTTAAAAGAGAAAGAATTCAATGTTTATACGCGAATAAGTTTTTAGATAAAAAGTATTTGTTAACTACAAGAGGAATCGTCAAGCGTTGAATCGTCGCTGCTTGTTGTACCGTTGCTTCTATGGTAAAAAACGGACCGGCATCTCGGCGTTTATTCGGAACGCATCCGAGCCATTCTTCTTCGTTGCTCGCGGCAAAAAGTTCGAACCATGAGCTCTTGGTCATCGTTACGCTTCCATTCGCCTTCGGTTACATCGGAATTCGCTTGAAAATTGCTCCCAAATACGCGACCGACTCCTTCATCCGACGAAACACGTTCGTCGTATTAATTAAAAATAGCTAATCTACGTGTAATTATCTTTTAATGATCTCCATTCACCTTTACTTATCTCCTTAGCTGAAATTTTTCTTTTAATAAAATCTTTTTTTTTAATAAGCTATCAGTGAAAGAGATCAGATCATGTCCGTATTTTAATAATAAAATTCTTATTTAAGAGAAAATAAAATCCTTTTTAATTTGATTTATATAATATGATATAATAAATTCTTGAAATATATTATATAAATATAAAACTCCCCTCTCTCTCTCTCTCTCTCTCTCTTTAACGAGATCAATACTTTGGTTTATTTTATAATTTAATTCTTTTTATTTTTCAACCTAGATTACCAGCTAGTTTTAATATTATTTTATTATTAAAAGAACGATCGCATTTATCTATATAAATGATGCGTGAACGAAGAGATGCGTGAAATTGGTGACGATAAAATCAAGAAGGATGTTCGTAAAATGACTTCGCGCGTTAAACGAGTATGCCCTTTTAATCGAGTAGACGAGGAAGCTTCACTTAACTGTGAGTTTGTATACCTATGTTAAGTTCGTTTCAAATCGTTGCGTTGAACCAGGTAAAGTAGTAAGCCGGCCAGCTAACGGTTACACCACTCTTACAGCTACACACACAAGCTTACATACGCAGACCAGGAACGATCGTGGCCGATCTCTCCTTCCGAGAGAGGTGTCTTGTACGGTTATCATTCTCATTCACGTTCGCAGTCACATTCTCATTCCCATTCTCATTGTCATTCTCATTTTCTTAAACGACGAAGACGAGCTCTCGCAAGCTACGAATTCGAGAAGATTTTTTTTATCTTTCTTCCCTTTCTATCTCCCTCATACACCCAAAAAAGAAAAAGAAAAAAAGAAAAAGAAAAAAATTTTCTTTCAAGACGTCAAGTTAAAAGCACGTTAGAAGGATGAATCCAACTGTCCTTTATCGTTTACGATTCATTCCGAGTCCGCGAACGTCCGGTCTCTATCTGAATCCTCGAGAGGTAGAAAGGCGTTCGAACGAGGTCGAAATTAAATGTCGTCGGTCGACCTTGTAAGGTGGGCCATCGAGAGAGACTTCCAATGTTCTAGTTCGCGCTTACTTCGTTCAGAAAGTATGCGGATAGACCCTAATTATCACGTGGATACTAATTATACAAAATGATTTCAATATCTTTATTTTCTCTTAATCTCTTTTTCTTCATCTTCTTCTTCTTCTTCTTCTTCTTCTTCTTCATTTTTTTTTCTTTTTCCTTTTCTTTTCTATCAAAACTCTTAGTTCTTCTTTTTTCCTTTCTTTCTCATTGTTTCTAATTAATTTCACGACGTTTCTATCGGACATATCCGTTCGATTAATTTCAGAACATATCGAGAATTATTCTTCATATTTTTCGTCGGATCGATAGATATTAATTGTCAAAATTACATCGTAAAAGTCGAAATTGTTAAGAAATTTATATGGAATAATATTCGTAACGGTACAAGTTTTAAGATCATTTTTTTCGATTCTTTTGATGAAGAAGAATAAGAAGAGGAGGAGGAGGAGGTGGCCCGGGGCAATGCACGTGTCGTTTCGAGATCCATCGATCTTGAACCGAGAGAGGAGAGATATCTGAACTAATGAGCCGATTCTGGAACAACTTTCCTTTCTATTAATGTAGCGCATCGTTCAACGAACGAAAACAAAGTTTCGATCTTCCTGCTATCTCACGTTTTCGCTAGACTAGACTTCCTCTTCTTTTTACCTCATTGAAAGAGATTTTTCGATCGGTAGAAACTTCGAAGTTACTTTTCTTCGTGTCTTTCTCGTTCTTTTATCGATGTCATCGTGTAAGAAAACGGAATAGAAAAAAAAAAAAGATAAAAACAAAAATCGCACCAACCTTTTCTTCCCTTTCTTAATTTTTTTCTCTCTCTTTTTTTTTCTTCCCCTTTCCTTTCCTTCTTTTCTTTTCTTTTTTCTTCGAACAGCGGAGCTTTAAAATTGAACTTTCGTTCAGGTCCGTTTAAATGCAAATTTTAACTGTAACGAAGACAAGGAGGATGGAAAAAAAAATAAGAAAAAAATGAAAAAAATAAATAAAAAAGAACAATAAAAAAAAAGGAGTTGAAATTATTCAACGGTTTAGAAGTCGTCACCTCGTTCCAGGTCGAAACTTTCCTTTTAAAAGTGTTTCGTGAGTGGTATAAGTTATAATTTTCGTTCTGTAAAGTTTGCGTCGCTTCACCGAACGAGATATCGTTTCTTAACGCTTCACCGATCCTACTTGAATAAGTTGAAGAGTTAGAGTTATTTATCATTTTATTTATTATACATTCATTCTGACAATTACGTCAGAAAAAAATAAAAGATGCTATTTCACGAATATCCATCGAGTGAAGATGAAATTAATAAGAAATCCCTTTGCGTAATCGTCAAAATTATTTCTTTTCTTTCTTTTCATTTTCTTTTTCTGCGAAAAATATTAGAATTTGTTTGCAACCCGAGTAAATTGATTTCACAAAGATAAACTAATCGAAATCCAAGATCTTAACGGAAACGGATGTCCACTCATATAGCTGGTAACGAAAGTTTGTTACAGTATGTATTTTATTTGATCTCGTCGTACTTTCAGGTAATAACGTTGTTGTAACTAGTTTTTCATGACGGTAATCAGGGTGAAGATTTCGTCATAAGTTGAAACGGAAGTCGCGTATTTTTCACGAGTAATATATTTTTCGAATTGTAATTACAAATTGCGTAATTAATCTGCAATCTTTCTTTCCCAATTTAAAAAGTACATTGTTACATGTATACATTCATGCGTTTATTTCATCGTCGATGTGATCAAAATTTGATGGTAAAAGAAAAGGAAGATTTTTCGCGTGTTAATAAAAAAGAAAAGAAAAGAAAAAAAAAAGAAAATAATCATGATAATTACAAGTATGGATCGAATATTTCGAGGAAATCATTTCTGGAATCTTTGTTACTAATAATGAATCTTAACGTTGTGCAAGTATGTACACACACACACTTATATATATATATATATATATAGTAATAACATTCTCAACATCGTTAATTTTTCTAACAAACTTCCCTTTCTAACGCGTCTTAAGCATACGTCTCTATATATTATACTAGATTTTTTTTCCCTTGCGTAATTCTGTCTTATGTAATTCCTGTCATCACTATAGTTATTTCTGATCATTCGTCTTATTATAAGAATCACTGTTATTTAACACCTCTATCTGCACTCTCTTTCTCTTCGTTTTTCTTTCGATTTCTTTATTTTTTTTTTTCTTTTTCTTACTTCTTTTTTTATTATACCATTTTTAAGTAAACGATATTACTCGCTATTTCTTTGAATCTTTTAGCTTACCTTCCCATCCTTATTAAAGTACTCTTTCTTTATATTTTCTTATTCTTTCTTCTTTTCTTTTTTTTTCTTTTTCATCGTTGTATAATCTTGACAAGAGGTCGATCCTACTTATTTTTGCCTTATCCTCCTCGTTATAAAGATAGTAATCATTACCACAGCAAGGATCTTCTAGCTTAATTAACGCGAACAACGAAGAAAGCTAAACCGTTTTGCACGCTCGTTTGAGAGCAAAGGAAAATGGATTCGCGCGTGACGAAACCAAACATTACGTTCTCTCCCAGCTCTTTCGAACTCGTTCGTTGAAGAAAATGTCGTGTAAGAGGATTTAACGCATGTCACGTACGTATGCATATGAAACTCTCTATGATATATGATTAAAGTGGCTCTGCACGGAGGAGAATCGTTGTATCTGTTTGAAAAGAACAAAAAAAGAAAAGAAAAAAAAGAAAGAAAAAAAAACTCACGCTATTGTGCGTGAAAAACGAACGACTTCGAATAGGCTCACGATTAACTCGGTTTGTCGTATAAAAGACACGCTCTTACTATCTCTTTAGTAATGCTTTGAAATAAGAAAGTTTTAATGGTTCGTTCGACGATCGTTATTTTCGTTTCACTAGAGTAGAGGATGAAAGAAATTGAAAGGGAATCGACGTCTGCGAAATTTTCTTTTCTTTCTACTGAAATCCATTTGATATAATATAAGATTGTGCGAGGAGACATTATGACATATAAAAAAAAAAAAAATGATTATCTTCTTACGATAAGATATATCGTAGAAAGCTAAGTTCGAGAGATTTAAACGCGTATCGTTTTATGATCCTTAATGCGAAGTAGATAATGGATACATTTATCTTTCTTTATGGAAGATACGAATTTATGGTAATAATAATATTTTCAAACAAGATCGTAGGATCGATCGTTCGATGAATTACAATTTCGACATTTTTTTTCTTAACAAAAAAAAAAAAAGCAAGGAAAAGAAAAAGAGAAAAGGACAATTGAAATCGTATCGAACTTACCGAACGAATTTAAGATCGCGATCACGAGCATCGTTCTCTTTGTTTTCTAATCAAATTCGACGATAGGACGAAATTTAGTATTTGAAAGTTGTTGGACGAGAGCGAAAGACTTCGATGACTTTGGAGAAAGGCTCGAGAAAGGACATTGAAATTTCTAGCCGAGGATCGTGATCTACGCGCTAAAATAGTATCTATACTCTGTTAAATCGGTCGTCGTCGAGACGGCCAGAGTCGTCGATCCTAATCTCTCAATGGTAGTACGTCGCTTTGGAAAGGCAAGAAAGGCTCATCGAAGATTCAAAGGAGTCAGGAGAGAAAGGCTCGATAGAACATTTGCCAAGAATCTTTTACTAGTGTCTTTCCTCTAAGACGATCGGTTCTACCTTCTCTTCGTTTCTTCCTAGTCTCACAGCTAAACTTCTAAACTCGAACGTCAACAACGACGAGTTTTACTGTCGGACGCTCACCTAAGGCCGGTAAACTCGACTCGCACGGTCTTCGTGACACTCGTCGTATCACGAACGGTTTAGAAAGTCTCGTCCTCTCGTTCTCTCGTCACCTCGGATATATCCATCTAGGATACCTATATATATATATATATGTATACCTATATATACCATGTATGTATAGAAAGGTACCGATTATGTTATTGCATTCGAGTTCGAGGAAAGTCACGGATTTCTGCAGCATCGTTGAAGCGAGAGGTAAAGAAAGAAAGAGAGAGAGAGAGAGAGAGAAAAAGAGAGAAATAATAAAGGATAAAATATAGAAAATTGTGCTAAAAAAAATTGACATTTTTCGATTCATCAATCACATATAAATTAGGATTAAATACAAATATCTAACGTGTACTGAATTATCTAAGTTTATAAGCGCTAGTATACATTTATTGCATTTTTTAATTTATCTCCTTTTCTTTCTTTTTGTCTTTTTCTTTTTTTTCTTCAAGTTAGACGATTTATTTGTTAAATTTTCGAAGGGAAAGATGAAATATCTTTTCAATTAACGAATTTATGATTGAAAAAGCGATGACAACGTTTACAAAATCTGAAGATTAACATTAGTATTAAAGGGTAAAAGACGTGCGAGTTTCAGATGACAGGAGCTTCAGATAGTCGTCGATAAGTCAAGAAGATACGATGATGGATCGTCGAGTTCGATCTTTCGAGGAGATGTCGTTTCCTTCGAATTTTTCATAACGTGCGACACCGGGTTACAGCGATCGGTGAATTTCCTTTTTCGGTTGGAACGTACAGCACAAAGTTACGATAAAACAGTGCGAGTTTGCCCGTATATGTACCGCCCACCTCCCTCCCTCCCACACTCTCCCTTTTTCCTCTACGATATATGTACATATCCCTATGTAGGTACGTGTACAAGTACTTACGCCTTCCGCGATTACATGAGTCTGTTATGTTCCCGTCAACTTTTCGAAGAGAGTTAGTTTCTCTTCTATCGAGTTCGACACTTCGTTCGATTTGTTCTTATAACGGCTTTCCTAGAAATTCATTTCTTTCTTTTCTTTTTTTATCTTATCTTCTTTCTCGTTCTTTCTTTCTTTCTTTTTATATATCATCTAATTTAAGCTCCAAAGAAAATAAATTACGCGATAATTTTTCGTAATACCGTTTGGAACGAATAAAGAAATTATTTTCTCACCTTCTTCTTCTACATCTTGTTAAGGATTTTTCAAAAGATGTGATTAAGCAATGCGATAAAAAATTACTCGTACGAATTTAATCATTTACAATCGTACGTATAACGAATTAAAAAAAAAAAAAAATTGAAAATGAAGAAGTAACGAGTACCTCGATCGTTCGAACTTTTCGATTGAATTCAAATTACGATTCGTAAGTGAGAAAGTTTGATTATATTAATCTAAATTCGAACGACATTGGAATAAATTTGTTTTGCTGGAAGATATTGGAAACGTATTTGGTCATCGGGTCACTAGGACCCATCTGTTTCTTTCTTTTTCTCTCTTTCTCTTTACGTAGACATTTTGAATGTATGCGTGATTAACGAGAACACATACACGCATACACATACACATCATTAACGAGTAATCTTTTCCTGACCACGGACGTGCTACCATCAACGCGTTTTGCATTGAATAAACTTGAAACGACTACGAGACGTACGCATCGCATGCATACCACGTTTTGTATGTTCGTGTACGTATTCGTGAAAGAAAAGAAAAGAAAAAAAGAAAAGGAAAAAAGAGAAGGAAAACTCTCACCTTATTCGTGCGACAGTTCGTCGCGCGTTTTAGAAGCTTTAATTTCCGTACGAATAAATTCGATCGAATTACGAGACGAAAATTCGAACGAACGACGATGAGATTTTCCATTGAGATTTCTGACGTTATCGGATAAATTGAAAAAAGAGGAGAAAAAAAAAAGAAAATGCGACAGTAATCTTCGATTTAATTGAAAATCCTTGTTTTTTAACGATACGTAAATACTACTTAATATTTAATTTCACGTTAATTAATGATTTATTGAATAATCATTAATTAATATTAATTTATTTGATTCGTTAATTAATTAATATTATTTTTTGTTTTTGAATATCGATTAAAACTAAACAATATATTACACCTTATGAAATTTATTATATTAAAACCATCGCAAGTGCAATAAGGTGAACTTAAACGATAAGAAGTAGGTGAACGATAAAAGTATATTATATATAATGTTCCATAACGGTATATTCAACTAATACCATACGTGCCTTGCTTTCAAGAGTTACGAATTATATATCAATAGAACACCGCCACCATTCATTGAGAAAGAGAGAAAGAGAAAGAGAGTTTATATCGTTTGTTTTTTCTCTTAGCAAACAAAACATCGTTTGAAGATTTTCTACTATTTCTTGAAGATATTTTACGATTTATAGAGTTTACTTTTGTTGTGATTTTCACGATCAAAAACACGAAATGGTGAAGAGAGTTGCTCGTGAAAATTCTCTCTCTTTCTCTCTCTCTCTCTCTCTCTCTCTCTTTCAAACATTCGAGTCAATCTCACACGTCGTTGAAACTCCAGCATCCAATCTTCGATTGTCTCTTTCTCTCTTTCTCTCTCTGTCTCTGTCTCTCTCTCTCTCTCTCTCTCTCTCTTTCTCTTTCTCTTTCTCTTTCCGTCTCTCTCTGTCTCTCTCTTTCGAAGTGAATGCATCGTGAGAAAATAGCGAAAGATAAGCGCGAGTGAATTGAAGAGTTGTATCGGCTCGCAACACTCATGGAGAAAGCACGAGTACCGAGCATCGTACCATGATTAAAAGCAGCCAGAGAAAGAGATATATAAGGAAAGAAGGAAACAGAAAGAGGAGAGAAAGAGAGAGAGAGAGAGAACGAAGTACGTAGTTAATGAGACAAACCATCTAGTATCTCGCTCTTTCCTACCTAGAGTATTATAAAAGCGTGCGGATCGTTGAATGCGTGGGAGTTTTCAACCTGGTATATATCTTCCTCTTCGTTTTCTCGTATTTCCTTGTCTAATACGAATAACCAGCATTTTTCATCAATCGATTGATGAGAAAATCAAATTTTCCCATAACAATATTTCAACTTATCATTTCTTTTTTTTTTTTTTTATTAAGTCGAGATCAATGTCCGGATATATATTTACATACATACATACATATATGTATATATATATATATATATATGGCTATCCTATACGTAATAAAATAAAAGAAATGAAAGAGAGAAAAAGTGAAAATTTCGACGACGATTTTATATAGTCAAGATTTCAATGACTATTATAATAGTTAAGCCGAAAGAGATTGATGAAGTTGTTGTTGGTCTCGAACGAAATTTTTGTAGACTACAAAAAGTTCCATGGCTTATGTTAGTATCATTTTTGCGAAGAGGGGAAAGAAAAGTCGTTTCTTACGGTTCTTTAACCATAAGATATATGAGAATCCTTTTTAAAGAGTATATAGAGTACGAACGTAATACAACGCTCGATTTAATCACCAATTGTTTATGACTTACTGTTATTAAGCGAACACGTTTATGCTATATAGGGTATACTTGTTATGGTATTCATCGCTAGAAAGATCTCGATTTAATAGAATAATGATTAATGATCTTGGATTAATGAATCTTAGCGAAGTTCTTAATATCACAAGGATACTTTACAAACGCATAACGAACTTAATTTATTTTTATTATCTTGAAAATAATTGATTTATGATAGTAATAATTAATGACATAATACGGACATATTGCATATAATTATATAAAATATAGAAATATTTATGAATAATTTTAACAAAGTTAGGATAGTAAGAAAATTTGATACGTTTGCGGCGTGTTAACTAACGATACTGAAAAGAATTTCATTTTTATGATGTTCTTACACGCAATTTAATGTTTCGACGCTGAGGTTAATGTACCTTTGCCTTTCAGACTGGTTTACGAGTACCGAGAACATAAGGATACGGACGTACGTGATCATTTGAACCTGACATTTACGGTAACCGACGTGAGAGTGATCAGGCAGTACTTCGTGATTATTTCGAAATCCAAACTCCAACTTCCTTACGGTCACGTTCATCCTATAATTTGCGAGTTTAAGATACTACATTTACGATTTTATGAACCGCATGATAAATCTGATGATGAATACCAAGAAATATGACAAATATACAAAACTTATGAACCGCAAGAAAAAGACCTTACCGAACCGCATAATAAATCTGACGAATATCAAGAAATATGATAAATATATCCAAGTTATGAACAGGTAGAAATGAGACGTTATATATGACGTCATGGTAAATCCGACGAAAGTAAAGAAATATGATAAATATATCAAAGTTTATTAACGTCAATCATACAGTTTTTCTTTTTTTCTTTTGAAAATGATACTAATGATAACAGTCTAAATAACGTAGTAGTTATAAAGAAACGTAATAGCAAATGTTTGTCAAATGATTTTCAAAATATCGATAGATAGTAGTTTATATAGTAGAAATATTTTTATAACATTCGTTCAATTTCACTTTGGATCGAAGTAAATAAGAAAATGTAAAGGAAGAAACGGGGAATCCGAATGATTATATAGAGGAATCTTAGGAGCCATGAACGATCGAACTATACGTTGAAGATTCGCTATAAACCGAATGATAGCGACTCGTAGAAAGTCGTTCTCGGTTCTTCACCAATGAAAGTTATTAGTAAAACGATCGGAGACTATCTCGATCCGTACGATGCGTGAAATCGATCCTTGATCATCCAGCTTCTTTTTCTTCTTCCTCATCTTCTTCTTTTTCTACTATTTTTCTTCTTTTTACCCTCGGGCTCTACTTTCGTCATTACCCGACAGAATTATATTTCGAGTCACGCGTTCTCTTCCTCGATCGAGATTGGAATTGTATCGGTCTTGTCCGTGTAAACCATTGGAATAAAAATCTCGAAAAATTGAGAGCGAAGAAACAGAGATTGAAAATTTAATTAAACATCTTTTTAAAAACATTCAATTACATATCTACATACGTTTATATACATATACGTATATAAATCAAAAGACGACAGAATCATTTTTCTTTTCGATCGACTATAGTTAGACTCATTATCAACATAAAATTAGTTTTGAAACGTCATAAATTTGTTAATTTGTTAATAATATATCTGATCGATAAGTACATGAGATCATCCGATACTTTTTATATCTTAGAATTATAAACTTCTGTCGTCTGATCGAATGTTTTAAAAATATTGCTTAACATTTCATTCGATGGAATATTTTTATCAGCATTCCTACGATATCTTTTCTTCTTCTTCTTCTTCTTCTTCTTCTTCTTCTTCTTTTTATGTATATCTCACTAAAGTTGCAAAAACGTCGAAAAACTATTTACTTGATTGAAACTGAATTGGAAATCGGCGAAATTAAGATTCGATGCTGCAATCGAGAGTACGTTCGGATGGAATTTCTATCTTTAATGGAATTCGAGACCAAAACCGGTGAGATTACGAAAGATGGTAGCCTGTTATCGATATGACGTAACGGAGATCCATCGATGTATTATAATTTTTTTTCTTTTTTCTTTTTCTCTTCTTATACCATCCTTACTTTTATTATAAGTATCCATCGTCGTTTCATAATGTAATAGTTCTTGAATGAATAAATTTTTGAATTGGTGAATTTAACGATTACATACAGTATTGCATGAGAAGATCACAATGTTCTTAAAATTCATAATCTAAGTTATAACTCGAGCAAAAGTAATACGAAATTTTATCCAACTAAGAATAAATTCAATTCAAAGATTTCCCGACATTTATTTTAAATTTGACGAGGTAATTTATCTTTGAACAAAATAAAAGCCAAAAATTTTATATCATACTAGAAATGTACGTTTTTTTTTTTTCTTTTTTTATTCAAGGTTTAGGAGTATGAGGATCACCATCTGCTTGCTGTTCCTCGGCTTAATCGCCGTGAACGCCCAACGTCGATTGTCCTTACCGGATCCACGAAGTTGTGCGAATCGTGAGTATGCTATATAAAATTTTATAATGGATTTTCGAGAGGACGAAAAGAGAAGAAAAGAAGAGAAAAGAAAAGCGAAAATAAAAGAGACAAAAAGAGAACTTTCATTTCAGATGAATGGACTATAAATGATAACTATGCTATAATATGATATAATTAAAAATATTTTATTAATGTTTTAGAGATCATCATTATATTCGTTCGGTTAATGATTAATTATAAAAAAAAGGCGATGATGAATAGAAAGTAACGTTCCGATCGATTACAACGGTTCGATACGGCAATGATATCTGACAATCTTCACGACCTAGATCTCGCTTGATTTGAGACAAAAAAAAAGAAAAAAAAAAAAGAAACTTTCGCGAGTTTAAAAGAAACATTTTCGAAGGAAGAAAAACATGAGAGTCTGTGATTTAGAACGGAGGTTCTTAAACGACGGTAGTCACGAAAGTACCCATCTATAATTACGATTTAAGTATGCGTCGCGTTTCCCGGCTGTAATAATATTTCATTCGAGTTTGAGCACTTTATTGTAGTTAAGTTAAATGTTTTGTGCGACAACTAAAGAGACGTAGTTAACCCTAACCAACTGACCGTGGCTAATCGTAGGGATTTTGTTGCAGTCGTTGGCTCTTTCTCTCTTTCTCTCTCTTTCTCTCTATACACATATATACACAAATATATATATATATATATATATATATATATATATATATATAGGTATATAGGTATGTGTATATATATATATATATATATATATATATATATATATATATATATATACATACACACGCATTTCTTTCTCTTCCTTTTCCTCTTTCCTTGTCTTTCTTTCTTTCAATTTCTTTTCCACTCTCAAAGGATATATTTTATTACGTGAGAAAGAGGACGAACTATTGGTAGAATAGATAAAAATCAAACGTCCATGTAAATATCTATGTCGGCAATTTTTACACCTCTTTCTTTTTTATTTTTTCTCTTCTAATCGATATAAATTCGTTCATTATTGATTCGTTCTATATTATGATAGATCGCTAAATTATTATCCACTCATATTACTTCATCGTAACCTATTGAACTCTTTCGTTACTCGAGCGTATAGTAAGTATACTCCGACAAGAAAACAGAAATCGTTGATTGACGGATATGGCAATCAAGAGTTTCAACGAGATGTCTCGTCCTTCTCCGCTTTCCTAATCAAACAAATCCAACGCCTTTTATTGATCATTAATGCGGTCGACTCAAGACAGAGATGGTAGTACAACGAATTCACGTTTTCGATGAAAACGGAATTAATGATCGTATTACGAAATATATAGGAACTCCAAAGATCTATACGATGCAGATCGTCGATATTTAACAAAAAGTAAATAAATAAAGAAAGAAAGAAAGAAAGGAAAAAAAGAAAAGAGAAAAAAAAGAAACAGATCGAAAAGGAACATATCGATTATTGTATTTAAGAAAACAATGGCAGTATCGTGTAATTATTATCTCGATTCGCAGGCGTTCGTCACGCGAGTTACAGGGACGCAAGGGGTGTCACTCATTCGTACTTCTTCAGTTGGGAACATTTGCCAACTAGAAGCCTCGAGGTGGACTGGCTTGACGCTCGTAACATTTGCCGTCGTCATTGCATGGATGCGGTATCTCTCGAGACGCCACAAGAGAATGAATTCATCAAGCAGAGAGTAGCCAGAGGTAAACTTACGTGAACGTTGAGTAACGCATGGTTCGTATCCATCGGATACGTTCTCGTTTAAACGTATTTTAACAGACAGATCTCAGCTTTCGTAGATAAGATTTCATTCTCGATAGTAAATCTTCTCGCTATTCTCTAAACTATAATTTTCCACGAATTATATTGTTAGAAAAAGAAAAAAGAAAAGAGGAAAAAAGAATTTCTTTCGTACAAACGAACGCATTCGTAGGATACGTCTAATTAAATTAATCTTCTCGAGTCGAGAAAGATAATATTCCTCTTGCGAGATAAATTTCAAGTACGTATTTCGTAAGTCACGTAACATACTCGTTTTTATCGAAATACTCAGCCGCCCACTTTCACCGAAGTCGTGAAAAAATGAAATTAAGCGAACGAAAAATGATCTCGCGTGTACGGGTACTTGTCATGTATCATAAATGAATAATCCTTTTGTTTAATTTAAATCGAACGCGTGGAGATAAAACAAGAAAGAAAAAAAAGAAAAGAAAAACGAAGGAAATATTATAAAATTGGATAAAGATATCCCTTTAAGATGGTTTACACTTTAATCGTCATTCGGCATTACACGCATTTGTTGTTTCGAAGATTTCTTAACGTAATGTAAACGATCGTAAGTGGAAAATCATATGACAGATTTGGATTCATGCGAGAACATTGAAATTAGATTTTCGAAGCGAGAATCGAATAATTCCGAATCAAGGGAAATATTATTTAACGCGATTCCGTCGTCAGGAAACGTGAGGTACATCTGGACTTCTGGACGTAAATGTAATTTTAACGGTTGCGACCGTCCCGATCTTCAACCGCAAAATGTCAACGGATGGTTCTGGTCCGGATCCGGTGCTAAAATCGGACCGACCAGCCAACGTAATTCTGGGGATTGGAGCCATACTGGTGGATACGGTCAGCCACAGCCAGACAACCGCGAGGCTGCTCAGGTATTGCGGTCTTTTCCATTCTCTCTTTACTTTCCCTTCGATTTCGTTCGTCCTATTCGCGTTCGATTTTCTCATCTTCACTTATCCGATTCTATTTGATTGAAACTTCTTATAGACAGACCTTTCTCTTTTCCATTCTATCTTTCTTACGATCTATCGTAGATCGTATTTCATATAGGAAGTATCCTCTGATTTTTATCATACTGATCAATTTCAACATGACACGACTTCATTCGTGTCCCTAAAGAAGAAAAAGAGAGAAAGAAGTAAGAAAGAAAGAATGAATGAAAGAAAGAAAATAACGAAGAGAGACTTAGAAAGACCAAGAAAGACTTATCCCTTGAAAGATCTTGATTTTAACATTTATCATCACAGGGTAACGATGAATCCTGCCTGTCTATTCTCAACAACTTCTACAACGACGGCATTAAATGGCACGACGTTGCCTGTCATCACGTAAAGCCATTCGTTTGCGAGGACAGCGACGAGCTCCTGAATTTCGTCGCCTCTCGAAACCCTGGAATCCGTTTGTAAAGGTGTAAACGCATTCAACGAGAGACAACCCAGACGAGATCCCACAACGGACGATAGACGCGATAATTAAGATGATGTCATTTCGCGGTTACTCCATATTGCCGTTTATTTATGATTTACTAACCGATAATTTTTTACTACGAAATTTGAGACTTTTTTAATTTTGTGTGATACGTCGAGAGAAAAAGAACAAAAAAAAGATTATTGAACGATTAGTAGAGCACATACACGAAGTAAGGTGACGTAAAAATATTATATGTATGTCATCATTTTGTACCTTCTCTTTTTTCTTACATAAATATATATATATATATATACATATAGTTTATAATGCATCCTTCGATTTGTATCACATTATGAAAGGAAGTTCCTCTCGAGATGATTGAGAATAGGTTTCGAATAATTTTTTTTTTTTTTAATATATTAATACCATCGATATTCATACTTTTATTTTGATTACAAAAGTATTTTACATAAGAATATATTTTTGATATCATAGGGATATCATTTTTTAATAAGATTACACAGAGATTCTTTTAAGCAAATGTTATTACTATTCGATTATCATATAAATTAAAATATCGTAGTAACACCAGAAATATTTAAAATGCATCAATAGTTACGATTTCCAAAGCTGATACGCCGCTTTGTTTAAAAGGTAAATAAACGCCTCCGTAGACTTGCAAGCCAAACATCGTAATGTTTTCCACGTCCAGGGGTTCCCCTTCTGGTATTTCTTGACCACGATAGTAAGGCTTAAAACTATCTAACTTTAAGGACACAGTTGAGAATTCTTCGTTCGACATCGGTACCTGAATTAACGACATATAAAAAGAAAAGAAAGAAAAGAGAGAGAAAAAATACAAAACATAAGAAAACGTGCGTACATTCGTTTTGTTTCAATAATCTCAATAAATTCATTTTATTTCAACTTACTTGGAAAAATTGCTCGTAACTCAAATCTTTATTCGAATCAAATCCTTTATGTCTAAGGACAGCCTTGTAATGATTATTCTTTCCTTGTCCACGACAAGTAATCACAATAGTTTCGAAATCCGTCAGATTTAAATGTACTCGGGTTCTCACACCGGCAAATCCAGCTCCGTTGGGTTGCGGATTGAGAAGAGTGAAAAAGATTGCTCTCTGAAAGACTTGAGTTTTTTGCAAGACCAGCGTGGCTTTCGATTTTCCGACTGTTCTTACGGTATCCGATATCTCCTGCCAATCGTTCACGTTATCCATCCTCGTAAAATCGAACAATGTCATTTTCCTCCTGCCATCAAACATCCCAATGCTTGGAATCTCATCGAAGCGCAATGACACGTAAAATGCCGCTTTCGCGAATCTTGTTTTATGCTTTTGTCAAGTTTAAGATATCGATCTTTCGGAGTGTATACGTGTATATATGTGTGTATGTATGTATGTATGTATGTATCTATGTATGTATATCTTACCCATTTGCCGGTTGCAAAAACGTGAGACTCATGAGGAAAGCAACGGTCATGCGATGATTCAACATTGGCATTATCATTATCCGCGAGATGCGTGAATTCAACGACCTGGAATATTAAGATGTAGATAATGGAATAGCGGAGAATTGCATTAACGAGGACGTTGATTTAAATCTTGATTATCCGCGAACCGTATCTACGATATTTATTTGAGAAATGAATTATTAAGGTAAACTCGAATTATTTTTCTATAGAACGTTTAACATGAAAATTTCCTTTTAATCTTATTTATTATGATATGATCGAAATTTGCATTTTTTATTATAAAAAAAAAAATAGAAATTTATACCGATATTTCTATTATTCTATTTTTCATCGAGAAATTCATAAGATAGAAGAAATTCATTGTCTCGTTGAAAATTGAAAATGATTAAACGTTATATGATATATTTATGAAAGTTAATTACGACTTGTTTTTCTCGAGAGAAACACCGAAAGCGTAATCTTACAATCTGGTCACGACGCGTGTTTAGAATGTAAATAAATATAATCGAGTAGTTCCGTAAGTTCCAATATGACCTCAGTCGTCTCTCAACGTTCTTACGGGTAAGATGTTCGCGTAGTATATCGTATTATTTTCTAAGACGTTCAATACGACGTACATATTAATATACAAAAATCGATTAGTTAAACATATTTATTTAAAATATTATCTATTACGTTACTTATTTTATAGAAATAACGATAGAAAAATTTCGGTATTTCGTTACTTGGTTAGAATGTTCGAAACTTTCGAAGTTGAGATTTAATCGCTAGATGGCACTGCACTGCGTCATTCATATCGAGTTCATTCATTCATAAGTAAGAAAGCGTTGAAATTCATTGAAAATTAAACGTTTAATCTATCCGAATAGTAGTTTATTTTGAAGAATAATTATAGAAAAATGGCTGCAGATAATAATACCGTGTCGTTCAAGACAGCGCCAGGATTTTGTCCCGATTGTGGATCGATTCTTCCTCTGCTAGGTGACAAGGGCAACGTATCTTGTTATTCTTGCAAACGAAGTTGGGGACATGAAGGTTAGTTTTTACAATTACGTTTCATTTCTAATATTACTGCGCACGTACCAAAGTACTATGGAAAATTTAACTTCTATAAATGTTTAAATCAATTCGATTCGTTTCTTTTTCGATAAAAATTCGTTATGATTTAATAAAGATTAAAATGATCTTCACTTAAAACGAACAATTGAATCAGACGATATTTAATAATCAATTATTTTTATCAAGCGATTTAATAGTTAAGTTTAATACACGTAGCTCGAATACGAAGAATAGATCTTTCGAAAGCTTTGTATTAGATGACTAATAGAAAATATTTATTTTTACTTTATTCTAGTATAGCATATAAATCTGATGTACTTTTAGTTTTTGGTGATATGGCTATGACTTATACTATACCTTTTAAATCAAAGAGTTTTTACTCTCGTGCAAAAGAGATCGATGACAATGATCAGGGTGACGATGGTCCAATAGTCGAACGTCGATGTCCACAGTGTCAAAATGAAAAAATGTCATATGCAACATTGCAATTAAGATCAGCCGATGAAGGACAAACTGTGTTTTACACATGTACCAAGTGCAAGTACGTACGATCCGATAAATACACGACTTATTTTTCAATTTCATTGAAAGTTAACAGCATAGATAATAAGTTATAAGATTTATACAATTTAATTGTAGCTGTTGATATACAACAAATTTAATTTTGCATTACAGATTCAAAGAAACAGAAAATTCGTGATTTGGATATGTTTTGGGTTTTTGTTTCTTCAAAGTAAAAAATTTCAAATATGGTAGTTTAATTCATTTCAATACGATCACTCTCTTCTAATAAAACATAGAACTTTATTTATGATACACTCAACAAATGATGAATGAGAAGGATATATAAGTATTTTTATAACTCTACAGGGTCAATAGTACAATTTTGTTATAACAATATATGGATATCTTAATTAAATAGTAATTAAGTAATTTCATATATACAGTATGTCAGCATAAAAGGTAACAATTATTTTAATAAATTCATTTTTATCCACTTTTAAAACTGTTATGATGTAGTGGTCCTTTGATTAAAAAATCTTATTAGTCATAAATTTTTTCTTCGATAATCTTCCTCCTTTATATGACATTAACACACTGTTAATTGCCCACATTCTAATTATAGTTCATAATAGATATGCTATCTTGTGTCACAAGAAAAGGGTTTCATAAACTAATAGAGGAACTTTGTTATGTGAACTCTGAGTAGTAAAATTCTAAGAATTTGATTTTGTATTTTAAAAATTTACATTTGCAGTTTCTTGCGAGGGCATTCTTATTATCGGACTTATATATAGTCAATTTTTTTTCGTAATATTAATACATAATGTAAAAGAAAAATTATTTAAATACATGTGTAATTAGTATTTATGTTTCTCAGACTAGACCCGCCGATTAGATGATACATTTACCTATATATAGTTTAATTATTTTCATTAAACTTGAAGTACAAAAGATTTTCATTAAGATACAGTTCTTGTAATATATAATACGTGTCATTAGATAAAATAATAAAATAATAATCCATTCTCAGAGTTTTACTTAGTGATTGAAAAATAAGAGATTTGAATACTTTAATATTAAAATTACTAAACGTATACATATAATAATAATAATAATAATAATAATAATAATAATAATAATAAAGTATATGCCAACAAGATAAAAATGCTCTCTCAAAATTCGAGATCTTTATTGGCGTATATAACTTCTCTTATCAGAAGTATCATTTGCCATATTTCGTTAGGCTCGCGCGATTTAATATTTCTTTAAAAATCGGACAATCAATCGCACGTAGTTTCTTGTACAAAGAGAAAAGAAAAACAAGAGGAGATAAATATCCTATCGGGATCGCTTTGGAAAAGCGATTTTTAATTGGTAATAAAATATATAAACACTCAAACTTTATGGAATCTGAAAATCAAAGCGCCGATGCGCCATTTGATTTTCTTAGGCCTTCGATTTTACTAATGAATTCAGATTTCTTACAAAATGTATCAAAGACGTTTCTCATAAATCTGTTTTTTTTTTCCCGTAACTATACCGTCTCGTCGATAACATTATCACGACGACCTTCGTTTCGACCTTCTTTTATTTATTTCTTATTTTTCTCTTCCCGAATTATGTACACTAACGTTCATATTACATTATTGTACATAAACTATGTACAAGTGGTAAATTATTTACAAATGGACTGTGAGGCAAATGGTGTATAAGGTGCCTAGATTGTCATTAAAGTTCCGTGCTTTAATCATGACGATGTTTGAAAGCATTCGTCTAAAAAGTTTTCCAACGAGTGGTAGAGATGTGTTCGCGATTGCAGAATTCCATGGTCTTCGTCGGTGTATGTCTAAAGAAAAAGAAAAAAAAAATATATATATATATAGTACACGATTTGAAATAAATATATGGAAGTTTGATAAAAGAAAAAGATAACTAATCGCGAGATGAATGAAAATAATAATGATTTTTTTACTTGTTGTCTAAAAAGTATATCCTTTTGTTCGAGAACTTTAGCGAGCATCAAAGATTGTTGATAATGCACGTTATCGTCGAGAGTACCATGAATCAGATAATACATTTTTGTCTTTATATTATCGACTTTGTTCAACAATTGACCCTTTTCATATCCCTGAAGATTGTCAGCGACGGTTGGTAGGCCCATGAATCGTTCCGTGTATATTGAATCTGCAATTAAAGTTGGGTTACTAATTAAAGGATATCCTTTGGTTCAACTAATACGATAGAAGAGATTAATGTGTTTCGTTATAACAAAGGGAGGACTGGTGTCATGGTATGTATAGCGTTCATAGAACTTGCACGGCTGTTCTGTGGAAAGTTGGTAATTAATGTTCATTAACGCGTGGTCATTTATACCCTCGATCTCTTTTACTCTATTTCTTTTTTCTCTCTTTTGCGTACACGTACTATTCGTAATTAAACCGTCACGATTCTTAATTTGAAACTTGCGTTGGAACGAAATATTCCTTGAAAAGAAATAATTATGTGAAAAGATTGAAAAGATAAATGATAGAGGTTTAAATAGAAATATATATATATAAAAGAAAATTTTAAATAAGACGTACCATATAGAGCCCAATCCGTGACCGGAGCTACAGACATGCCACACTTGAAGACACCATTGAAATCCATAGCGAGTGACATACCGGTGGCGTAACCTCCATAACTCCAACCCCAAATTGCCGTCCTGGTGCGATCGATGAAGGGTAACTTATTCTGCAGATGCCTGAAACAGAGAGATAGACGCAACGTGGAACGGCGATAAATATTAGAAGAAGGAATACAAGGTTAAGGGTAGAAAATAGAGATGGATAGAACATGAGAAAGGTATCTTCTAACTTGTTCCTTTCTCAGTCGAACTGAATTTTGGGATCTTGAAGAAAAAAGAAGGAAAAAAAAAAAGAAAAACCACAACACCCTTAAGACAAATTTTTAATGTACTCTTCAACTTCCTCAACCGGAAGTGGTAGCAATTCTGTAAAAGCGAGTATGAAATTACCCTTATTTTTTTGAGAATAATGCGATAAGGTAGTGTAGCTTGTAAGAGGAAAACCCTGTTCTTGAGAAGCGTTTCGCACGATGGTCGACTAGTACGCGATAAAGATCAAGACTGACTTTATCCACCTCCCCTTTCCTCTTTTCCCCTTGTTCTCTCTTTCTTTTTTCTCCTCTTCGTTTTCCTTTTTCTCTTCCCTCTTCTTAATCCTCTCATAACATAGAAATATCCAAGATCTTGGTGTGCACGCTCAAGTAACACGATTGTCTTCCTTACAAGACAGGATAAGTGGCTTGAGAGTTTTTTTGTTACAGCACATGGTGGCTGTGAAATCCCTTCGGGCTAACGTAATATCTTATTACGTCGACAATGTCATGGTTAATATAACGTTAATTAATGATCAAATATTAAAACGATTTATCGACTTATATATTATAGAATTTCTATTAATTCGAGCAATTCAATTCGTTTTCCCATGTTTCTTTCATTCGAAGAAAAAAAAAAAAAGGAGAAAGACAAGAAAAGAAGAGTAAATTGCTTATCAAAATATGTATCGTCATTAGATCCAAACGAATAATTTTTATCTTATTTAAAGTATCTTTCACATTATGGTTGACTATCTTTTTTCGAAGTACACGTGCGTACCATCAAGATTTGGAGGACAGTGTGACGAAAAATAAGATCCTTTATCTTAGCCTTCTTTTTCGGTTTTTCGAAAGAGACGTTGTTTCGCCTCTGGTACGTCTGCTAATAATGGCCCCACTGGGACCATACTCTATCCTCGTATCGTACGTGGAAATGTGTAGTAGTAGTAAGCCACCCTTTCCTGTCTGTCTGTCTGTCTGTCTATCTATCTCTATCCATATCCCTATCCCTATTTCTCTCTCTCTCTCTCTCTCTCTCTTTCTCTCTTTGTCTTTGTTTTTCTCTCTCTCTATTTTCGTTCTTTCACTGTGTAACAAGAGACACAGTCACGAAGAACATAGTGGATTTCGTTTTCTTCGTGACTTATTCGCTTTGTAAATTGAACCAAAAAGACTTGACGAATCCTTAGTTCTTTCTTCTTTGAACGCAAGAATCCAATAGTTCGCAGAAACAGAATAGTAATAGCAGTATAGTATAGTACTATTGTTGTAATATAGATAGAAAACGACTCTTCATAGTTTTGTTGCATTGCTTTCTCTACTTTCTTTGCTTTCGCTTTTCGTTCTTCGCGCCCTTCATGCCCTTTTCATAGTCTTCCCATTTCTCTCATGTCAATGTAGTACTGTTGACGTTTCTTTGGTCTTTTGTTGAAAATAACTTTCAACCCTCCTCCTCTTCCTCCACCCCCCCATCCCACTCTCACCCCTTCTTCATGCATGTAGTAACACAGCGCCGAATTCTTTTGTTAGAAATACCTCGGATATCTTTTTACATCCTTCATCTTTTTATTTAAGAAAAGAGAAAAGGAACCTTTCAGAATAATCAACGTGTTATTTTTAATTAACTTCTTATTCTTGTATTCGTGTGTTGCAGCACGATCCTTAAAAAATTTCAATTTGAAGGTATCATATCCGTTGACGATGTACGTCGGGTAAGTCTTAAAAGTTCTTGCCGTTTCTACTTTCCTTTTTTTTCTTCTTTTCCTTCTTTTTCCCTATTTCTCTCGCTTTTTCTGTAAGTGAAATGAAACTTCGGACGAAGACGAGGAAAAAAAGTGGATGAGGAATGTAAGGTATATACCTAGGCGTTACTCGTTTAAAACCATTTCACGTAAGAGATAAAAATCAAACGATCAAATTAAGTGAAGCTACGCGGGGATCTATCAATTTAAGAAATTGAGAAGAATTCAAACGTGACACAATAATAGTCGGTAACGTCAATATTAAAAATAATAACAATGATACTATTGTTATATGTAGTCACAAATTACTCGTAAAAAACTGCTAATAAAATTTGTCAAAATAATCGATTGTATCGACGATATATGTCGCATGTAGTACATAAGTGTGTAACAGGCATCTATATATAAAAACAATTTAAATGAGGACAATGTACGTTACGAGTAGAAAAGTTTTAGAAAGCTAAAAGTTCGAGGGAGGAAAAGGAGGGAAAGAGAGAAGAAGAGGGATGAAGAGCAGAGGTTAAAGCGAGTCGGACGATTCCGCAATCGCTTGGACGGCTTCCAATTTTGCGACTGGTTTTTTACAGAGCGGACGCGATGTGACGCGCCAGCAAAACATCTCCCTGTATATACTTGCACGTATTTTCTATACGTATATACCTATGTACCTTGATATAGATATATGTATATATATATATATACATACATACACGTATACACATACGCATATATATATATATATATGTAACATACACACGTAGGAAAGCAAACGTGTATTGGAATGGTACGTAGCAAATCGAACTAAAACGTCCTACCTTGTTTCTCGCTATTCCATCTCCACCCTCTTTTTTCGAAAGATCTCACTTTCAACGTAGTACCAAGAGTAAATTTACGAAACACAATGTGGTTTACCATCCGGTTGTCTTTTGACGATCTGCCGATTTCCTGTACGAATCAATTGGACGGAAACTCGACCTTTGGTGAATCGAAGCTTTGAAGAATCTTTGAAGAAGTTGTATATAGGATAGACAATCGGGATTTCCAGTGAAACGGTACTTCCGTATATCGAAACGGAAATAAAGCTTTTCTACTAGAAAACAGAAGAACTTTTGCGATTGGAAGTTATGTATCTTTTTAGGAACCGAAATAAAACACATACGTCACGTAATGTTTTCTGTGATTGGTCGAACCGTGGTCTAAGATGAAACTATATTTCTCATGGAACAGATAACTTTGTAGATTTTATTGTAACGACTAAAATATCGAAAATAATAAGTTAATAGTATCGTGGATATTTGAAGTATACGCGTGTTTCGTTTCTATCATTTTATAATCAAACGTATTGCCGGTAATGGCCGTATCAAGCTTTGTCTAAAATATATATTTCACATTTTATTAAATGCAATATATATATATGAACGATAGACCTTGAATATAGAATTACTGAATATTATTTCAGTCTCGAATGGATTGTGTACTATATTACTAACGAGGTAACATGAGTTACTATGGTCGTTATTGAATTGATAAATATAATCATAAAATTCCTTGACGCATAGAGAAAATTTCTATCTTATCGTAATTAATAATCGAAAATAATTTAACATATATGAAAGGTCTCGTAGATTTGAAAAAGTCGTAAAATATTGCGATATCTTTATCAAACATATAAGTTTGGTGTGCCATAACTTTAAGGGATAGCTTTTGCCTCGGTTCCTCGGACCCTTTCCGTCGAAACGAATTACCCATGACAGCGAAACGAAAATACGAGCATACCGAAGGCTACGGAGGGTCGAACGAAAGAGAAGGGAAAAGATGCTCTACTACTCGTGAGCCTATAAATTCGGATGAAGCTAAAGAGCAATTTTCTTCTTGCGAACGTATCTCTGTAGCTTCTTATGTATAAAAGAAGACTTAGGAAAGTTCGTTGAAAAGTAAGTATATATTCGAAACCAAAATGAATAAGAAGAGAGAGAGAGAGAGAGAGAGAGAGATAGAAATTGGGCATTAGAACAAAAGTTAGTTATCTCTAGAGCAGTTGGATTAGAAAATTAGCAATCCAGGTGCGAAATAAGTTATACGGTCAACGAGTGTAACGAGGAAAAAAGAACTAGCCTATAATTAGTTTTCAAGCAAACTTTCATTAACGATTCTCGAGCGAGCCAAAAGTTTCTTTGTTTCAAATTTTCCTTACCTTCCTCTTCTAGACATTATAAATTCTGGTAAGAAAAGAATGCGAAAGAACGATCGGGTTTAAAAGAATAAAAAGTTTTTCTTCGACAAAAAAAAAAAAAAAGAAAAAGAAAGAAAAGAAAAATAATAAATTAAAAGATGATTGCTCTTTCTCTCTCCCTTTCTCTCTTGTCTTCTACCGTTTGCAGTTTGACCTATAACATTTATAAGAGTGCTTGCATAATGCACAAGCAATTCATTTTGAATTTCGCTTGAGTGTAATTTTGCATCGCCACATATAGGAAAGTTTTGTCCGTACTTTTACTATGGATTATTCGAAGCGATATCGGGCCAACTTTCCTTGTTTAAGCGTGAACGCGAATAGCGGTGAATGTTCTCTCTCTCTCTCTCTCTCTCTCTCTCTCTCTCTCTCTCTCTTGCTCTTTCCTTCTCTCGTGATATTTGTCGAGAAACTTACCTCGTTACATTAATCTGGTCAATGATTTCAACGGTACCAAGGTTCCGGTATCCGGCGAATAGCATGCTGTTGCCCATTAATCCGGAGCCCCTGCCGTCGATGGCAGCGTATATGATACTCTTGTTTGACACGAGATATGTGCCCCAGTCGACGTTGAACTTTTCTGTCACTTGATATGTGTCTGGTCCGCCGTATCTGGAAATAAGAGGAAAGGAAGTCGCATAACATGGAATAATTCGATACCGTATCGACAATTTATGAATCCTTTGTAATACCGTGACGAGAAGAATATATTCTACTTGTTTCTGTTTTCTTTATTAAATTATTTTTTCTGTTTCTTTTTTTTTAATTTTTCTTTTCTTTTACTATCTCTTTTTCTCTCTTTCCTTTTCTCTTTCTCTACCGTCCAACTTCAATGAGATCAAAAGCAAATTAACCATACGTCCTAACGATACGCTATCGGATATCTATAATATAAGTTTGTTCGATTGTTATTATTGTTAATTCAAATTGATTCGGTTAGCTTTCGTCATCCTTTGATATATCCTTTACCCGATATTCCGACGATATCGAGATTTGAAGGTAATCAAATCTTGATGGAAGACTGAAGATCCCCTTGGTCTCCTTTCGCGCGGAAAAATATCATATTTCGTGATCGGGTTGCTAGACAATAGGAAACACGTGCTGTGGAAGTAAGTACTTATGTAGGATGGTGAAAACTTTCGATCGTACGACGAATATATATATATATATATATATATATATATATATATATATATATATATATATACATACATACATATACATATATGTTAAACGAACTTGAAGGTATATAAGAGAAGGTTCGATCGGTAGTACGTAAGTACGAAGGGTACGAAGACTTTCTTATTTCAGCCGGTTAATGTCCAAGACGGGTTTTTGCCATTTTACGAGGTGAAGTAGATAATGGAGAGAGTAGGAGCAGGTAGGTCGTGAGTATAACGCCTATAAGCTCTTCATACTTAAAAGTTCGGGTACCGTTCTAGCAGGTCAGACTACAAATTAGGCGTTATTAGGATTTACGTCGGAAGTTATATCGGCACTGGAAACAACGATGGTAATGCGAGCTATACTTCCGCCATTTGCGTGTCGCACGTTTATGTATAATACGTATGTAAGTATACGAGAAAAGGGAGATACTCGTGTGTGCGGTTAAATTCGGAACTGGGAGTGCCGAAAACACGAAAACTCGCTCGCGCATTTCGCTGTGCATATTTAATAGCATAACCTCATGTGCCGTCAGATCTTTCTTTCCTGTTTTTACTTATATCCCTTTCCCACCAATGGCGGCTCCGACTTACGTCGTAGGTTTTATGGGAATGCTTTTGAAACGTCTATTATCGTGAGCGAGCTTTCGAATTTTTAACATCCGAAAGAATGTTAGAAATAAAAAAGAAAAGTAATATTTGCAGCGAGATAAGGGATTTACGACAAAAAAGGAACAAAAAGAAAAGGAAAAAGTAAATATGAAATTGGTAGAGAAAGGATCGGTTTATTCGATGCTTCGTGTAACACGATGTTTTTTTTTATTTTTTATTTCTTTTTAATCAGATCAATTTTTATGAGAGAATACGATTTATGCTCGACTCGACCCGACAGAGACATATATTTCTAAGCAACAAGCTCGCTATTGCACGGACATCTATTCTTTTGCAAAATGTAGAAATATCGTCTAGCGATATATCCTTCAGGTAACTTAACTCGATCTACGATTTTTTCTTTCCTTCCTTTCTCCTTTCTATTTTTTTGTCTCAGCACGTTCGGAATAGAAATTTATTGCTAGATCGCGAGTAGAAAAGAGAAATGAAGCGTTCGTCGCGTCGATTCGGGGAACGACGTCATCGTGAAATGTTTTATTCCTAAGGTGCAACGCCCGGAAGTTTCAACTTCTCTTTTCTTTACTTCTTTCTTTTTTTTTTCTTTTCCTTTTTTCTTTCGCAACCCTACGTCCCCTCTCGGGCCTTTTAAACTTCTTCTATCAAAGAAGACGAACGTTCAATCGTACTTTTTCGTTTATCACTGCCGTATCCGGCTTGAGTACGTAAGGAACATAGATACGTTATGCCGTAACCGATTGATGATCTACTCGTGATGCATCGTCATATTTCCCGCCGGGAGAAAAGAAAATATGGATGCTTTTAGTGCTCTTCGTTCCCTTTTCTATCTCTATCTCTTTTTCCTGCTTCTTTCCCCGCATTTCTCCGTAGCTACCTTTGACCGCGAAGATATGTGTGTATCGAGGAAAAAGTCGATGCTAAAAGTTTGCCAGGCTAGACGAGAGTTAAGTGCTTTCGTTGAAAACACTCGATTGTGTAAGGGAGTATATCCGAACCAACAAGGCTGTGAAGGGTTGGAGGAATGGAGGGGTAAAGGGAAAATGGGAGAAGGGAGGAGTTACGTAAGCGTGAGCGCGCGATATGTAAATTTGCGAAGATAGATGCGACGCGGAACACATTTTTATCAGTGTTACGAATAAAGAGAGAGTACCTTGTCGAAAAATAATCTCTTGGCCGAAAGATACATACGATTTTCACTTGGAGCATTGCTTTCGTATGGCTTACCATTAAATTGTTACACGTATCGTATATATTTCATAATCTAATATTATGATTTGTGTATATATATTTCTATATATATATAATATTCCATAATGTAATATTATGTAATAATTACATCAAGCAATATCATGTAGCATCATCTCCCATTAATACCCTTACCAAGTTTAATACTTTCATTCAACTATCTTGTGTTCATAATTTTTTCATATAAAATTATTTGTTAGCTCTTTCGTCGATTACAAGCAAACTCAAAAATAAAAATAAAAGCAAAAATAAAAAACGAAATAAAAAAACGATTAGGCCGGCGGGGAAGATAATAATCAGTGATAAAGATAAATAATACGAAGACAAAATCGGACGGGATAAGATTATTGGGATGTGAAGTAAAAGGTTGGAATAACCGAATAACTTACACGTAAACCAGCATAGGATACTTGGTGGCACCGCTCAAATCAGCATCGGGTGGAATCAGAAGCCTCACCTGGGCATTAAAACCACCGGGAACCGGTATTTTGTACTTATGGACAATCGGTTGTGCCTTCGATACCAATAGCTCTGCAACAGCTTCGTTATCTTCCCAGATAGCAATTTCTTTTCCACTCTAAAACAAAAAATAGCAATACGATACTTAAATAAGTGATATTATATTTTCGGGATCGAAGAGAAGGACGCTAATTAATAATTTCCAAAGAAAAACTAATAAAATAATACGCGAGCCACATCGATTCGCTTAATCATTATTTTTACGAATGTTAATTAGATATACTCAAGAGACTTTCCTAATCCGGTAAGTACACTTGATTCAATTTCTCTCTTGCGCTTCTATTTCGTACCTAAAGCATTTCCCAAACAATGACGTTTCTAAGCACTATAGCGACGTGCATATTGAAACGCTTACCAAACGCGGTCGGAAGTTTGCATAATGTTTAGTTGTTAATGGAACAAAGCTTTCGAGCCGTCTAAAACGTGGATTAATTTCAATTAAATGTTCTTAAAATTTTCTCCCGAAAGGAGAACTTCCTCTTGAATTCAATGACAATAGATCTTTACTTGAGATCTTGATTTATCTCGAAACGTTATATATTGTTCCCTTAGGACAAAGAGAAATTAATTACAGGGAGATCATCTCGAAATATTAAGAAGATTGTCGAGCGATTAACAATATGTACCATTTATTTGCAGACAATACTTCGGAATAAAGAAGAGATAGTATACATAAGGAGCAACTCCAAAAGAAAAACTTATTTTCCTTTTTTTCTTTCTCACTCTTTTCTATCCCTCTCCTCTTTCTTTTCTTTCTCTCTCTCTCTCTCTCTCTCTACTTTCTCTTTCATCCTTTTCTGACGCACCTATACACACACGTATACAGAGAAAAGGAAGGCACCCGACGTAATTACCGGAGCAGTCTGAGGAAAACTAATTACCGGCACTATCCAGCCGTGTCGGAGTAAGCGATAAAGATGCAGACTAGTCAGATCTTCGCGTTCGTGTGCCTTTTTGTCTCTTTCGATCGTGATAAGATCGTCCTACTCCTTTCCCGTTTTTCCTCTTTCTCCTTCTCTCTCTGTCTGTCTCTCTGTTTCTCTCTGTCTCTCTCTCTCTTTCTCTCTCTCTCTCTCTCTCTCTCTCTTCCTTTCATGGCTCATCCGGTACTAGAAGCTTTTCCTAATTTTCTTACTTTCCCTCACTTCCTTCCTCCTTATCCATTCACTGAGTGCTAATTCGATTATAATGGCAATAGTTGACGCGTTTGCTTGTTAAAACTCCTATTTCGCAGAATGGCGGACGTTAAGTACTTCGAATTAAGAAGTTATCGATATTGTTTCAAAGTTATTTAATGGCATATATATCAGATGATGAAAAAAGAAGCGTTTTAAAAGATATATAAGCAAAATTGTATTTTTTCGTCTTTAAAGCAAAATTTAATGTCGTAATCCGATAATTCGTTAAATTACTTCGTTAAAATTTATGTATAAAATTGATTAAGTAATAAAGATTAAGATTATTAATCAACATTTCTTTTTTTCTTTTTGTTCAGTTTTTTATAGATTTTCTAGAGAAATTTATGAGTCAGTTCGATCGTCGTCAAACAATGGAAAATGTACATTTACGTCTTTGCGAGTGCGAAAAAGACAATAGAGAGAAGGCAAAGTATGTAAAGCTAAATAGAGAAAGGAGTGTAAGGGGTTGTACGGGTACTGGAAGTTTCCACTTGGTAAAAGTAGGCTTGACGGAGAGTAAACGAGCTTCTCTTTGACCCGACAGTATCGCGGAAGGCTTCTGCTTCTATTTTCAGTACTGTTTGATGGATCCGTCACCGAGTCAAGTCGTCGTACGCTTTTCACTGAAAGAATATTTCCCTTTCTTGCCTTCTCGAATCTCTTCGATAATTGCCGATCACTACTATTGTCTTTCAACCCTTTTTAAGTATTTCCTTTGAGCGAAGCCGCTTCGAGAAGATTTATTTTTTCTTTGTTCTTACTTCTATAAACTCCAGTGACTCGTACAGTGTATTCCCATAGAAAGAATAAAATGTATGAGAAGAGTAGATCTTCTCGTGTGCATGTGAATATATATATATATATATGTATGTGTGTGTGTGGATGTGTGTGTATGCGTGTGTCTACCATGAATTTTTATTTATCAAAGTCTTTGACTTTGTTTGATAATTGGACATCGTTTAATTCGAATAAGAGCTTCCAATGTTTCTGCTATTGTTGTTGGCATTTTTTATCTTTATCAGAATCGACATTGTTTCGTAGTTTTCTTCGACTTATTGGTTTAATTCGAGAATTTTTTTTTTTTCTAATATATAGAGATATTTGTCGCTATACGTACACCGTAGAATGATTAAAAATGAAATAAACATGAAATATGTAATATTTTGAAAAAAAATAATACTTACTCTGTTATAAATGAAAATTTCTGGTACACCAGGGCCCGCGCAGGTTAGCACGTAATATGAATTGTCGGTGGAGAACTTGGCAGTATTGTACAAACACCGGGTGCTATCGGATTCTCTGAGGATGTCACAGCTGAGACATTTCGGTTGGGCGTTCAACGTCGACAGAGACAGTCTGTATAAATGTTGTTGTCCTGTCTTTTGCTCGGACGTGGCTAGATAGTATCTGAAACAATCAAATAGAATTTTCTATTTGCCTCATCTTAAAAATTCATAACGTAGATATTTCATTTAATATTTTCATATTTAATATATTGAGATGACTATTTTATGATTTATGAATTAATGTTTAATAGTTTGATAATTCTTTTTTTTTATGATATATGAATTTTATTAAAACTGAGTAAATAAAAAAAAAATAAATCATCCGAGAGAAAAAATGAAATAAAATATTACGATCAATATGTTTTAAAATATTTTCAAAGCAACGTTGCGTTAATCGTTTTTACGAGTTCTTTTTTTTTGCAAGAGATGTACAATTTAAAAATTCGAGATGAAAATTCTCGTTTCGATAGTCGGACATTATAGGTCGTAATTTGTTATCACGTGTTTTCTCTTAATAACTCATTTATTCGGATTATTTATAAAAATTGTGAAGCATCAAATTGAAGCTGACGACGGCTAATTTGCAAGGATGAAATAGAAACTATTTTGAAAAAAAAAAATCTGAACTCGTTGAAATAATCCCATACCTCGTTTTATTGTTTCATCGGACGATGAATTTTTGTAATTATATTACTAATAAAAATTTTTTAACGAAATACGTTCTTCAAATTCATACCGAATCAATTATTTGAAAATATCAATGAAATGAATTTGTTAAATTGGATTATGCATTCGTTAGCAATAAGTTGAACAATTATTCGAAACAAAAATTCTATTTGTCGTCAGTTTAAAATAAAATTGCGAGTTATCATGATTATTTATATTACACCATTTTGAAAACGTTTGACCGAATATCGTTCATAGAAATAAAATTTGAAATAAAAGAAAATAAAAGAAATTCGATTTAGTTTGGATCTCGTTTACTTCAGAAATCAAAGAGTGTTGAAATACGCACCTACCAGCGGTAATATTAGAAAAGTGGGTCCTTTTACTGTGTGTTATCACGTTTCTAAACGATAACACTCTTTTATCTTTTTCTCTCTTTCTCTTCCTCTCTATCTCCTTCTCTCTCTCTCTCTCTCTCTCTCTCTCTCTCTCTCTCTCTCTCTCTCTCTCTCTTTCTCTCCCTTTCCCTCTCTTTGTGAAGAGAAGAGAATTCAAGCGCAGATGCAGCGAAGCTTCGCCAACTTGAGATTACTCTGCTCAAAGCCTTTCATAAGACACATATCTAACTAACCCAAAGAAAACGTTTCCTTAGTTGAGGAAGAGAAAGAGGGAGAGAGAGAAAGAAAAAGAGGGGGAAGAAGAGAGAGAGAGAGAGAGATAATAATCAAAAGACAGCTTCTTCAAAAATTTCCATCTAAAATTGATAAAATTCCTTCGGCTATTAATTTCAACAAATATCTTACAAATTATAGAACTCTTATCGTGTCACGAACTTTCAAAAACTTTGATAATAACGAATAGTGTTATTTGACGACCGAAAGTAGACGAACTCGTATTCATTTATTCAGAGACGAAGGAGATATGTTCAAAAGTTCCTGCTAAGTTAATATGCTGTCAAGAAAATAGAATTCTTAATTCTTAACTCGACAGAGCTTATGATAAAATCCTTGGTGAAACGATAGATAAAAAGATGATAGATAATTTTCAAAGTTTCTTAACGAATTTTCTTATGTTTCAGAGGAAAACATTTTCTTCGATCGTTATTTCCAATTTAACCGAAGATCGATCGATCCTTCTTTGGCAAAAGACGAAACGTGAATCAACATCGAGTGTCACGAATTCGAGGAAGTTATTTATGTAAGAGTTGGATAGTGAACGAGTGAATGAGAGCGAGAGAGAGAGAAAGAGAAAGAGTATAAGGAGGAGTAGACGAAGTCCTTTAAGATTGATGCGATAAGCCAAATTAACAACATGCTCAAATTAATCCAATTTGAATGACCTCCAGACTCATCCATCTTGCCAGTTCCGCGAAACTACTGTTCTGTTCGAGTACTCAGTTGGTTGCTTTGCTTCGATGGTTGCTGCATAGATGTTAAGCGAGAAGAGAGAGAGAGAGAGAAAGCTTCGAACTAGTATTTCAGAATTATCTTGTAAAATTGAATTACTACCTTTCCTTTTCGCTCAATTCTCTTCATACTTTAGTAATAATCTAAGTCATGTGAAATCGAAGAAAGTTAGTTGGTTAGGATCAAAAGCAAAATCAAGGAAGCCCATGAAAGTTCTGAACCTTGGTTATGTCATTTACTTCAATTTTATTGAAATTCGGAAATATCCTTGATAGGTCCTACCACGAAATTGTTATTTCTCTTCTCTCGCTTAATTGGATCAGTGTGATAGGAGGAGAGAGAGAGAGAGAGAGAGAGAGAGAGAGAGAGAGAGAGAGAGAGAGAAGGAGAAGAAGTATTGAAAAGACGAGTTTTCGAGTAAATTATAGAAATGTTCTAAATTTGCTATCTCGAACTATTTGAATAACGTGATGAAACAAGAATCGAAAACAATTGGAATGTTTGTCGAATATTAGTAAACGATCGATTAACGTGAAACCGCAGCCCGAATAAATTTCTCGGAACTATCAGGTTTTGTATTTTAAAGTTAAAAAATAGATAAAAGAAGCTAAAAAATAATTAAAATATTTTTAATGAATTGATCTTCCTTTTTTTTTTTTAAACGTTTTAACAATCAACTTGAAATTTGAAGCATCAATAGACTTATTTGCTACAGTAGACATATATATATATATATATATATATATATATATTTACATAGATACATCATAAATATGGAAACGATAACGATTCCAATAGAAAATTTCATTTTTTAGAATAAAATGAAAAAAACTGTAATTTTCTACCGCAAATGTTATAACGAGCGAATGTTAATTAACAATGTTAATTGCATTAATCTCGTCTTGAAAAAAACTTGAAGACATTTACAGAATAATTAAACATACTTATCTAGTAATTAAGCTCGCTTTGCAGTTTAATGGTAACAGAAATATGCGTGAACGTTTAATTCTTTTCTTTTTAACGTCTAGTTTTGGATAATCTCGCGAATGCTTTTTTAAGAATATCAACTTTAATAGTTTCTAATTAGTACTTTGCACGAGAACACTTTTAAAATGTTAAATGTTTACACGGTTATTATAGCACGTATTACTAAAAGAGAAGTGAGACGACCAGTAATTTCTAATGATTCAAAGTTTTGATATTCCATTAAAAATCGTCGACAGAATTCATTTTCCGGAATAAAAGGAAGCAAAGGGATTATCGTTCGTGATTGTCTGTTCATTCGAAGAATAGGATTCTCATTCATTTTCTTCTTTTCCGATACCGACGGATACCGAGAATGAAAGTTAAAACTAACCGAGCACGTATTTCGCACGACATTTATTCGATCCTTTCTATTGGAATATCGTTCAATTAAAATTTCTCTTTTTAATTATCGAACGAACAAACGATTTAACATTCAGTTTGAAAAAAATCATTCGTATAAATCCTCTTATAAAAGTTACGTATAGAAATGATTTGATAATACGATTCTCGCGTATGATGATTATAATAGTTGTGTGAAAACAATTCAGTTTGAATATTTCTTTTCTATTTATATGAAATTCAATACGATGGAATATTTTTTAATATTTACATATCTTTATAAATCAAATAGATTGTTAAGTTTAGATATATTTTCTCTTTCTCTTTGTCTATCTCTCGAATAGAAAGTTAGAAAGGATCCTACTCTGTTCGTAGAACTTCTCCCCTTTCACATCTGGTTGGTATTCTCTTTGATCGATCTTCATATATCGGGCGTTTAAGCATGTTTGACTTGTTCTACATTGAGTATCGTGTTGAAGCATGCGCGAACCGTAAATGCAGCATCGGCGAATAACTTCCGAATGCCAACAGCATCCCTCTCACCCTCAACTCCTTCCTTAACCCTTCGCGTTTATATCGCCTTAATGATTAATTCATGCGCATTACTCCGCATCCTACAACCGACCTCCTTCCTTCTTGCACGTTTCCAGTGTAGTACCGATGAGTTGCATGGTATAACGAACTAACTCGGTTAAGTTCATTAACTATGCGCGAGTAACGATACAAATGAGTTTTGCTTCAGATCGAACGAAAATTTTTCGTTTAGTTTATCCTTGATGAATGTCTCATTTAAAGATGTCTACGTTGAAAAGAAAAAAAAAGATCTCTCTTTTAACATATCTAAGTCATATATTTATTTATTTACTTATCATCGTTATGGTATATATTTATATATTTATATATTTTTTATATTATGTATTAAAAATATAGATTGAAACGTACAAATTTACGTGATAATTTTTAATCGTTTGTAACAGTTGATAGTATTAAATATTTCTTTTAGACGAAATCATGATGTAAAAGAAAGATTAAAACTTTCAAGTTTTCCGATTTTCTAAAAGAATGAGTATTAGCGAATTTCAAATCAACGAAATTCGAATATGTTTATTTATTTACTTATCAACGTTATGATATATATATTCTTATATTATATATTAAAAATATAGATTTCAAATATAGTTGGAGATAAAATATAGATAATAATATAGTTTTCAAATTTCCTAGAAGAATGAACTGTAGTGGATTTCGAATCAACGAAATTCAAATATGTTTATTTATTTACTTATCATCGTTATAATATATATATATATATTTATTCTTATATTATATATTAAGAATATAGATTGAAACGTACAAATTTATGTGACAATTTTTAATCGTTTATAGCACTTGGTAGTATTAAATCTTTTTTTCAGACGAAATCATAGCTTAAAAGAAAGATTTGAACTTTCAGATTTTCAAATTTTCTAGAAGAATGAACCGTAGCGAATTTCGAATCAACGTCAAAACATTTCCCGAGCGTCCGTTGAAAAAAACCGCGTGCTTTCACACATGCTTTATCTCTTCCAGAGCTCTCTCACACAGCTGCTTATCTAACTTTTCTACCCTACCGCAGTTCACTTCAAAAATTCATCACCCTCAGTTTGGAAACGTTGGAGATTCAGTATTCTTCTCGTATTTGTATTCGTGTTCTTTTCTCGCCTTTCGTAAGGCGAATATACATTTTTTTCTTTGTAAAATCGCTCGAAAGTTGTAATCATTAGGGATAATCTTAATCTAATCGAAAGCTTTTCAAGGAACGAAGAGTTTCGGCGACAAATTTATTGATTGCCTTTCAGTTCGTACCTATTAGCTCGTTCTTTTACAATTAAAGTCGACCCCTTTCATCGATCTTCTTGTATCTCTTTTTCTCCGGCTATTTTTCTTTTCATTTCTCCACTAACCATCTTTCTTTTTCTTCTTTCGTTTCATTTTCTCTCTCTTTCTCTTTTTATTTCATTCTTTTACTTTCTTTACTCATCCATGTTCTTACTTTATCCTTTCCCTTTCCTCCTTCATCTTCTCCCTATCTGACCATCTTTTTCTCATCGATTCACTCAACGTACTCTTCTTTTCTACTAGCTCGAAAAATCGTTCGCCTTCGTTGGCTAGCCAAACCTGTTTGTTCTTTACGTTTCTTTTTTTTTGTTACTTTGTTTTTTCCTATTCCTTTTTAAACAAAAGGATAAAAAGGAGAAAGAAAAGACAGAAAGAGAAAAAGAGAGAGAGAGAGAGAGAAAGAACAGACAGGAAAGTGAACAAAAAAGAAAAAGCTGATCACTCTTTGCTACCGAACTTTACGTTCAGGCTAAGTAATTGTTATATCGCTATAATATTCTTTTGTAAATTTTTGCTTTTGAATGTAAACTTTCGATCAACCGCGAGAAGAAACGGATGACAGTCTGTTGCTTCTTTTTGATGCAACGACGTAGTAACGGTGGGATCATTTTTGACAAAACTATAACCTCCCCTGAACTGAACCTTCATGACAAAAAACATGAATAGTGAAACAGCTACTTGACTTAACCTGTTAGTGAACCTAGTACGCAGATAATAGGTAAGCAGTAACCTATCTCGTGAAAAGGACGATGTACTTTGGAAGGAAATATTAAAATTGCTTATTCTCGTCGAATTTATCTCTTTTTTTAAACTATCGTCGACCTACTTTTGCTATACGCACATTGTGTGCTGACAATTTTCTCTTTTTTCTTTTTCTTTATCTTCTCTTCTTCTTTTTTACTTTCTTCCTCTTCCATGTTCTTTTTCACGAAAGTTACGATCGAAGAAGTTTATGACAACGAACTTGGGACAAATAGTGATCATCGTCTTAGTAAAATTTCTAAAGAGAACGAAAATGCTTGAACGGTTCGTCGAATATCGCTGAAAGGACCTTCGTTAAAAATAAATAGAAATACAGCGAAGAAAGTAGACAGTTTTCGACAACTCTTTCGTTCATTTTTTATATTCCTCTCTCCGAATATTTGTCTAGTTGATATATTTCAGTATAAACGGCAAGATAATTCTTATTTCAAAAACTTTCGGAGCCAAACTACGTAGAAATATTCAAGTATCCATTTTTATTCTAATATATTATATCTATATATCATTTATTATTAATTACATAAATATTTGTCATTTGCAAATTTAAATCTCGCTTTCGCGAGAGTTCTTTATCCTCTTGGCGAAAGAAAACTGAAAGGTAAAAGTAAAGAAAACGAAGACCGGGACTGAGCTAACGAGTGAATTGTCAGAAAAAGAGAAAAATACAGTCGAAATGCGGGTTTTAAAATCCCCTCTCTTTCTCTCTCTCTCTCTCTTTCTCTCTTTCTCTCTTTCTCTCTTTTTCCATTTCTCACAGGCTGCTCGTGTAATTTCGAGAGGATTACACGGCAATTAGTTGCAATTTTATTTACTTACTTGAAAAATCGGTACGATCACTCTAATCCGTTTTCTCATTAACATATGGAAAGCTAAGAAAATATAGAAAGAAAGAGAGAAAGAGAAAGAGAAAGAGAAAGAGAGAGAGAGAGAGAGAGAGAGAGAGAGAGAGAGAGAGAGCGATGAAAATTCGTATTCGTGATTCATTTAAAGAAATCAAAACCATAAACGAACGAAAATATTCTCAACAAAGGAGTACGTTTAAAGATACGCTCAGAAAGATGAAAAAAATGCTATTCCTTTAAACGTACATTAAAACATTCAATAGGAGCCTCCCATGACTCGAGTACTATAGAAACAGCATTTGAGAAATTTCGATTTGACATCTCTTTCAACTACTAAAGCATATCTTGCGTATTTACCATGGCGAAGATAGAACAAGGCAATATGCGATTATTCCGCGCGGCAACGCACTCCGGAAAATGGGAAGAAAGGAAAACTTGATGTAGAGAAGGAAAGCTTGGATATTTGCTTTCCATAATCGTAGGTACTTTAAAGAAAGGAGAAAAGGACGTGCTTTTCTTTCTATTTTGGCGTCGAATATGAAAGAAAAAGAGAGAGAGAGAGAGAGGACGTATTTACAACGACACTCAGCATTGAGTAGGGAGGATCCGTAGACGCGGAAAAACAGAATTCGCGTAGTCACTCGTAGGAGATTTCATTTAATTTATGAACGCGCAATTAAGTCGGCGACTTCTTGCGGAGAAATCTACACCGTGGACTAGCTTCCTTTTTATCTCTTTCTCTCTCTCTCTCTGTCTCTCTATCTCTATCTCTATATCTTTCCCTTTCTCTGTTTAAATTTGCTGCACTCGAAACGTGAAGAGAGATAGAGAGAAAGAGAGGGGGAGAGAGAGAGAGAGAGAGAGAGAGAGCAAAATTCGGAGAAATTCTGCTCTCACTTCGTAAATTACTTCCGGACCATTTCGTTCGTTCACTATCTTTCTGAATATCTTTAGCTTTCTGGATAAGCTGCTCCTCTTATATTCTCTACGATTATTACAGTAGGCTATATAAGTCGAGTTAGTAACGAATAATTTTCAAATTCGATATTTGCATTAAATATGTGAAGATATGTATGCACATGTGTGAATATGACTCGTGAAGGTAAATTCACGTAATTGGTTATCACGATGTGACGTTAAAACGATAGAATAATTTACGTCGTATTGGTAAAAAATATCTATGATGTAAAAATCGAATGAGTTCACTTCAGTTACGCATGTAGTAATATTCATGATAAATTGCTAAATCGATAAAAGAATTTTTTGAAATTTGTCAGATCTAGGGAAAATGGAGATCCGTCGTTTCATCAAGTCCATCTTCGAAGGTGCTAATTTCAAGCAAAGTGGTAATATATGTCTAGACTAGCGGAAAAGAGAAAGGGTGAATGAATTCGTACGATGTTCACTCTTGGAGAAAGTTAACTTGTGAATCTGTTTAATTCGGTTGCTCTTGCAAACTCGAACCTGCGGAGTTTCGATTAAGTTTTCGAGACACTGATTAATTCCTTACTTCAAGATCTTAATGCGATGGAATTAATTCGTTGATAAAACTGAAATGTGTGTTAGTCTACGTAGCCAGAGAAATTATTCTTGCGATCTCCGTAACTGAATTTTTAATTGTATATATTAGCAATGTTTTTTTTTTCTTTTTTACGATCTTTTCCTTTATATATAAATTTTTTACTCTTTACTTTTTTTATTTTTTTTTTTTTTATTTATTCATTCATTTTTTTTTTAACTCAAACTATAGCTTTCCAAAGAATAAACAGAAATAATCTCGTATCATTAGTATAAATTTTTTTTTGCTATCAAGCTTCATAATAAACCAATGTTTCCGATTCGCTATAGAAAGGGAATTTCGATAGTCGAAAGATTAATTAATTTATAATGAAAATAACGTCCCTCGGCGGATAACAGGGAGTGTTGGACCTCAACGGCAAAGCAATTAGCGCGTGAAAGAGTTATTAATGATTATTTAATCGATGGACTAGCGTGCTTTAGGAATATTACGTTCAGGTGTGCAACGTACGAAAGGTCCGTATGGAACCATTGATTATCCCCAATTTTGCGGTTAAATATGCATTTACAGAAAATACACTCGCGGCGAGGTTTGGGGAGAATGTTAATAGAATGTATAACATAAATTGTGATACAGCGGTAATATTTTTATTCTAAATCTTCCTTTCTTGATATTCAACATTTTAATAATTTTTTTTTTAACTGAAAAAAATCGAATTAAAAAAATAAAGTCGATGCATGTACGTACTCCTGTTTTTCTTTTTAGTTCTTAACAACGATTCTTGTCAACAAAGTAAGAGAAATAATTTACAGGAACGAAGAATGAGAATAAAAAAGAAAAAAAAAATTGAAGATCATTGCAACGGTGTTTATGGATCGCCATAAAATCCGCATCAACGCAAAAGTTATGCAAATTCTCATAGTAATTCAGTTGCACTCTAATTGCCGATCCCAGGACTATCCAACCAGTAACTGTCAGGACTGTACAGCCTATATAATACAGCTGCACAATTTGGTTATATAGTAAGCAGTTTGTTCTACTCCATTTGTGGTTCGCTGTTAGGGATAGCATAGGGTATACTTACACATACGAATTCTCTTGGTCCCATGCAACTATTTCCGTTACGACGAAGTAGCCAGAAGTTAGAGAAATCGTAATCGGATCTCCACTCGTTGCATTCTTAATCAAAACAAGATGTCTCCAGTCTGTACCGTCCTTTTGCTTTCTTGGCAATATTAACAAGAAAGAGGTGCCATCCTTGCTGAACAACGGCGCTTCGAATTGTTCGACCCAACCGTGCTTCTCGATGTATGTCAGAGACTGAAAAGAATACATTTTTGTTTCTTTTTATTTTCTATTTCTCTTGAAAAATACATTTACATTTCTAAGTTTATCTATTTTTACAAATGTAAAATAAATTTCAGTTATTGTTTAAATATAAAATAAAACGAAGAGATAGAATATTCAGTTGGAATTGTACACAAATCGATAGTCCACTTTATCGAGTTCTCTTAACGAGCGAATAATATTTCCTCCCATCGAAGCAATTTACGTAGTGGTCTATGTCAAATCATTCTGTCGGATCTCTGTTTAATCGAATAACAGTATTAATTGAAATGTTCCAGTTGACAGAACGCGGATTCACGAGAATCAATTAGCGGAACGACGTAAGCAAGCGTTCGTAAACTTATCGACAACAAACGTTCGAGTAGATACATAGACATATATAAACCAAGAAACGTAGCGAGAGAACAGTCTCCCCGTTTCTGATCGCGTAATTTCGCGCTTTCAAATGGTCCCTTTCTCTCCGATGGCGAGAAACGAGACAAGAGAGTAACCGAGAGAACTAGACGAAGTGTAATTACGTAGCATTCGTCTTTGACAGGTCCCAGTGTAGCTTTAGAATATCGTAAAGCGAGCGACGACCACTACCACCACCATCACAATTACTATTGCAAGAAGTGTATACAATTTGTGTGTGTACGCACACAAACGTATATAGACATATATACATACACAACATACGTACAAGGGTGTTATAATTATATATATAGATGCATGGACGTATAGGTATATGCATGGATCGCATGGATTGTTAGGTCGTCAAGATTACGACTCAGTAGCATCCGTTAAGGGATAAGAAGGAAAGAGAATTGTCGAGGGATACGAAGAGTTCTGCTACCATTGCAAAATTAGCCATGAAAAGAACAAAACGAGAGAGAGAGAGAGAGAGAGAGAGAGAGAATTGTACTTACCGTTGTACAATTTGGTACGTGACTGCCAACGTCACATAGTCGGAAGTATGCCATATTCTGTACCCTGTTCATCCAAGTTGCGTACACGTGATTATCGGTAGGAAAACTAACGGCCGACAATATCCTTTCAACCGACGACAATTCCGAAGGATGTGTGATCTCGATTAATCTCGTGTTACCACGTACCACTTCTTCGAGATCGACATAGAAAAGCTTCACGCTAGGATTCTTCGTGCCACTCTGAAACGATAAAGAGAGATAAGAAATGACGAAAGAACGGATAAGTTAGTTTTTTCAAAAGAAATAAGAAATAAGAACAGAGAAAAAGAAAGGAATCATTTTCTTTTTACTTCGGAAAAAAAGGAAAATGAAAATAAAAAAAAAGGAAAAGAAAAAACGAGAAAAAAAGAACCCTGGGCTGTTTTCATCGAATCGGCCTCTTTTAAGGCAAGCTTGAAATCGAAATAATGGGATGCGTCTCTTTAAAAGCATACTCGGCGAACGAAGCTCGTCAGCTCTCGCCTATGGAGATGTATTTTTTTTAATCTATTGGATGGGTCCCTTAAGCTGGATGCTGTCTCTATCTTTTAAATCCCCTTTCCCAACTAAAATGATTTTTCGTTCGAAAGGAAATCGAAGAGCTTGATAGAAGAAGAGTGGGGTACTTTTAATGGAAGTCACGTGTTATTTAAGTCGAGGTTAAACGCGGGTCGAACATATCAGCTGAGATTTGTTTCTTTTTCCTCGAGAGACAAGGGAAAAATTGCAAAGTCTTTTTTTTCTTCCTTTATTTTTTATTTCTTATATATATATATATATATATATATATATATATATTTATATACATTATATATACATACACGTATATACATTATATATATATATATATATATATATATATATATATATATATATATATATATACGTATATAAGTACGAATATCGTACGTGTTTGGAATAAATCGAATATATAAAAATTTGAAATATGTATATCTTTATATTTTATGTCGGTCGGTTTGGTATTCTATTGTTCTTTCTTTCTTTCCTTCTTTTTTCCTTTTTCTTTTTTCTTTTATTTTAATACCGAGATATCATCTCCTTTTTTAAAGTCGGTGACATTAATCGCGACTCACAAAAGAGTGTTGAAAAATGCAAAGGTATCTCGTTCGGTCCTATCCTTTCCTGCTCTCAGCTTTAAACTCTAGTTAGAGGGCTTTTAATCTTTAAACGAGGGTACCGCAACGCGTCAGAGCAACAGAGAGACAGAGAGAGAAAGAAAGAGAGAGAAAGAGAGATAGAGATAGAGATAGAGGTAGAGATAGAGAGAGAGAGAGAGAGAGAGAGAGAGAGAGAGAGAGAGAGAGAGAGAGAAACTCGAAGAGCGTCCACTTTAAGGTCGTGGTATTCTAAAGTGCAACGATATTTGCACCTTTATCATACAAACCAATTTTCCATACGATTTTATATTAACATAAATTATTTATATTATCGTTGAATAAGAACGAAGTGAACGATCGTTGGTGTTACGTTAAAATAAAAGTTCGGATATGTAACCGTATGTTTCTGCGTTTGCAAGTATTTGTGAGGTACTTAATAAGTAGGATAATTTAATCGCAAATTCGACAAGTAGGTGTTCCTATCGATCGACGACGACAACGATGCTGGTATAGTATCGTTGACTCGTAAAGCAATTAACTAACTACGTCTATGTAATCATTTGTGACGCACGCGTGACACTGTACTCGTGCTAGGCGTGCGATTAATTTGCACGATTGCAGCTAATTGGATTGCCAATAGATCGTGGTATTTGATCGCTTATCGAAATTAGTAGAATATTTATGAGCGTATTGAAAATTAAGCTGCAAAGGAGTATTCATTTTATGAAAAACGAAAAAAAAACAAAATAGAAAAAATTAATAAATATATAAGTAAATAACAATGAAAATAAATAACAATGAAAATGAAGTAAAATAAACAAGACAAAGAATCGTATAAATAATTTCATTCATTATGAGTAACTATAGCGAAGAATAGAAGTAGGCAAGACAAATGTTCTTTCTCGATCTAATAGAGAATTTAATCATTGACGGAATTACTTATACCATGAACAAAGATAACTCGCCAGTGGCTATCCTAGATATACGTTTCAAAGAGCTAACATCGTCGTATATGACTCGAAGGCTAAACGGAATTTCGGTGCTTACCTTGGGATAGTGAATCGGTATAGCCGACGTGTATTGGAAAGTCAAACTTCCTGGATATCCATAAAATGGTATGTTCATAACCGGCGTCAAGGTATCATTGAAGTATCCAAAAGCCAGTTTCGAGCCGTTCGGTGAAAACCATAATGCTTTGTTAGAACTGAATACTTCCTCTGAAAAAAAAGATAGAAAAAATGAGATCGTTTTATGTGTATTTTTTTGTTATTGTTGTTTCAAATATTTTTTAATAATAAACTGTTAACATTTAATCCAATGATAAATTCATTTTAATCGATGAAAAGTCTCGATTGCAAATCATATTATATTTATATATTCTAATTCGTGTTAGAATAACGAATTTAATTAATTTACATTGCGCGTGTGACAAACTAATCGTGAGCTACAACATTACGACAGTTTTTATTGTATCTGACTGGTTGAACTCGTAGGGGCGTATATTGACCGTTCTCCCGTTCGAAAACTTTATCGAGGTCAAAAAGTTTTTATCTTGCTTCTCATTTCGTTCCATTGGAACGCGACTCCATCGTTTTCTCTCTTTAAGTAAAACGTTGGAGCGAGTACCTACATTCTTCTTGACGTTTTTCTGTTCTATTTACGTTGTACTACCTTGTGCTTTTCTCTCTCTCTTTTTTTTTTCATTTATAAATAAATTTCTTTTTAAATAACCTTCAGTTTGAAATAAATTATGGAAAAATAAAAATGTATTCGCGTACGTAAAGATAATTTAAATGCCTTTCATACGTATTCTTGTTTATTTAATTTAGTATGTAAACATGTATAGATGTAGTGAAATTGTTTAAAACAAATTAAATTTAAACTATTACACATACTTTCCAGTGTATTTTTCCGACGAACTTTTGTTCGATGATACTATACAAAGGATTTACAAATAGGTATGTTATTCGTATAAATTCTACATGTTGGAGTAAGTAACTTTAATTAATTTTACAGTTCTCTGAAAGGTTTGAGAAACTAAAGCAATGTAACTGACGATAGTTAGAATTAAATTCTTTCTCTTTGTAAAGAGCAAAGAATTTTATTCGAAAATGTTTCTTTTTTATTCGTCGTAAAATTTAAAGAAAATAATAAAACGAAATTCTATAAGTCATCCTGTTAAATTTACTCGAACGATAGATTTATAGATTTCTGTATTTTATATCATACAATGATAATACGAATCACTTTTCATCCATTTCGTGTGGAAAATATTTTTTCTTTTTTTTATTTTTATTTTTCTTCAAAGATTAGCACGAATCGTCCGACTCGTAAGATTCTTGATATCGACGAAACTGAAGCAGTTCGTTCGATATCTTGAAAAGGTCGTGGCACGAACGATCGTGACACGAAAGAAAGAGATTCGATAGTCTTCGTTTTAGTATGCTTGAAGGTACATAGCTACCTTGGTGGTGTACCATCGAGGAAAAAAGAAAGAAAGAAAGAAAAAAAGAAAGAAAGAAAAAGATATATACAGACAAACAGGAGAGAGAGAGAGAGACGTAAATATCTACTTTGGAAAGATCGCAAAGAAGGTTCGAACCTTCAGCGTCTCTTGGTGGAAGCAAAAGCCGCGAGAGGTAAGCTATAAAGAGAGGGTGAGATTTACTGATGGTTTAGGGGTGGAGCAAAGGTGGTAGCATATTTTGAGATCGGTGCTGTTTTCTTATAACCCTTTGAGAAAGCGAATTCCTTTCTCGGATTCTTGAAAGAGTCGCGAGACTTTAGATAAAGAAACAGAACGAGCTTCAACGAAAGCGTTGGATGGAAAAGAGAAAAAGGAAGAAAATAGAATGGAGAAAAGGAGAAATAGAGGGTAGGATAAAAAGAGTGGATGAAGAAATACGTTGAGAAGGAAAGAAGTACGGAGTGCGAAGGCTTCGTTGCAGTGAACGTGACGAGGGAGAAAAATAAGTGGTTGGGGATTGGGGATGAAATTTCGTGACGAGTGGTGGTAGAGAGGGTACGATTCGCGGTATACGTGTCGAGAAAAATATTCTTCGTCGAAATCTTCTGAGGAAGAAGATAAGTTTGGTTTTCAGATGCTTTTTGATACGAAAAATTCGCATGATACGAATAACGATATTATCTTTTAGTTTCCATCCCACCAACAAAGGGATGTTGTTTGTTTCTTGCGGCATACACTTAATAAATTTAATAGAGTTTCGCTGAAGGATCAAAGGAAGAGAGAAGTTTAGAACGTGATCAAAGCTATTCCTTTCTCCTCTCCTCTTATCATTCTCTCTGTTATCTATAGGGATGAAACATGCAATGTATTTGGAATGTATAAGCAAATTATACATATGTATGTTTCAATATTATTTATTTCCTTAACTATTTTATGTTGATGTATGATCTCTTTGAAAGAGAAGAATTGTAGGAGAGATAGTATAAACAAAAAAGAATACGTATATATAATATATAAATATATATATATATACATATACATATATATATATATTATATATACACCTATATAAATAAATATCCTTTCAAAAAAAAGAAATATATATATATATATATATATATATATATATATTTCACATACACGTATATAGATATCGTTCCCCTAATTACGATTGCTGGTTCTACTATAAATTTACTTGAAGTAGTTCTCCCAGCTACTTGAGAAGTACCAGGATTATCAAGTGATAACCTCTGAACTAACTGCAAATTCTACAGCCATGAAATCAACTGCATGCGACCACATCGATCCAATCAACATGATCGACGTGCACGGAGAGAAACCCTTATCAGGATCTTCATATTACGACGATCTCGAGTACCTAGATGTGATCGGAACAACATCGATCATTTAAAAGACTATTTCTCCCATCGACAAAATCGTCATTCATAGTCACTTAGACTTTTTGACTTGTTAAAGTTCGTAAGTAAGTCAACTGATTTTTCGTTTCACAGATCATCACGTTTCCTTCGTTTTCCTTTTCTTTTTTCTTCCTTTTTTCATTTCTTTGTAGTCTTAGTAAATTACATATTGAAGTGGAACGTCTTTCTCGATGATATTGAACGTCATTCGATAGTTACTTAAGCTAAGATGCATTACTTTCGTAATGTTACTTTGACACTGAATGTGAGATGCTTGCGTCATGCAACACGGGTAAACTACTGAGAAACATTTTGCTAAGTAAGGATCACAAGTTTGAGGAGAAGCGGAATTGTTAGTATCAACTTTAGCATTATTCCCAACCGTGGAATTCACCTTAAGGTATATTGGTTACTTGTAACATTTCCATTTGATCATCGACAAAAGAAAAAACGATAAATTTGCTTTGAAATAACATTCTCCCTCCCTCTTTCTCTCTCTTTTCAATTGATCACATTTTGCAAATTCATGCTATCAATTAAGAATCATTAATCTATATATTTTTATTCTATTTACCATAACAGGTATACCTGAAAGCTTTTCCATGTTACTCAACACAATTTATTAGTAAAAATAATCTAATACTCTATATAAAGTAATACTCCGTGCATAGCATTGATGCGACTTTGATAAAAGACTGTGAGAAAAAAAAAAGAAGAAAAAAATCATAAATATAATGCAACGATTAACATTTTAACTTTTATTATTAGAATAAAATTGTGACATACTTCGTATATATAATATCTATGTAGATAACTATTTAGATTTGTTAATGAGACAAGAATGGAAAGATCACGTTTTAGTATTCGGCGAACTTTTAGAAAATCTGTTACAACTTCCGTTACGTTCCTACAATAGTGAAAAGTAGAATGCACCCAAGGGTGTGCTTGGAGTGAGGTACTTGACGTTAGAATAGCGTAGAGGAGAAAGAAGTATAAAGGAGAAAAAATGTAGAAAGAGAAATTTATAGAGAATAGAATTCTCTTATTGTTAATAGCAAAAAGAAATATATATATATTATAATTATCTTTCTTTTAATAAGTTACGAATAGATTTAAGTTCGACTATAAACGAATTTCATCAGTTGGAAGGATTCGTTAGAAAGGTTTAGAAGGACCGTTAGAAGGGCACACAGCTGTGCTTTATTTCTACGAAGACGAACGTCTACGGTGATTCTCTACTAACTATAAGCTTCGGCATCTGCTTTCGGAGAATGTGCACTTGCCTCGTTAATACCGACATCTTAACCGTACCCACGCATTATCCTCTGACGATAACGCGGTTAGAATTTCTAATCAAGCTATCCTCTCAGTAATCGTGACATAACGGCGAATAGCTCAAACTTAACCAACTAGTGAAATTTTATACGTCTTTGCTTACGTCCTTGAAATCCTTGAATAGAATTTTTAAATAAATTATTTGATTTCTACTTTTATTTATTTCTCAATATATCGAATTATATATTTTTAGTTTTTCATTTCTTTTTTGTTTCTTTTCGTTTTTCTTTTTTTTCCCTTCCTGTAGGAACTACTTGCTTACTTTCGATATTTCGAAATAAAAAGGGAAGAGATAGAAAGTCCGAGAAAACTTCGATGGTAAAAAGGCAATGTTTTACGACGGCGTGGAACATGAAGCGTAATGTTGTAATGAAAGGTACGTAAATATTAAAAATCTAAATGGGGGAAAATACAAACGTTACTCAAGGAAAATTTTTCAAGTAGATAACAAAGGGTTTTCCTGTTTTTCTTTCTTTCTCTTTCTTTTTTTTTTCTTTGTTTAATAATAAATATACTTTATCGGATATAATATATTTGGTAATATACTTTAGCGAATATTTATTTCGCTTTATATATTTCGTTTTATATATTTATTTACAAGTATTCGTAAACATATAAAATATAGAAAACCTTTATATTCACTACGATAGAATATACCATACGAAGTTTAATGTAATAATGAAAAATACGTAAAGGATATTTAAGACGATAGTACTTGGCTCTGTTTAGCATCGTATACAGTTTTCAAGTATAAAATTATATTACTAGGAAGATCTTGATGTTACCCATAAATTTATCGTTGCACGTATACTCTATGGTTTTACGAAAGAAATAAACTTTTATAGATCGAATTAATCATGATTTTATAGATACGTAAGAATAATATTTTAATGGAGTCCTTGTCTCTCATTTATTTCATTAAATTCGCTTTGACATATTTGAAATTATGAATTAATATAATATTAATCGTTCAAATAATTTTGCATCGAACTTTGAAGCAAATTGAATAGCTCGTAAGCTTACTTGGAATATAGACTAAATGTAAATTATCTTACACATCGTCTTTCAAGAATATGGATGAAGTTTACTTCGTAGACAAAGTTTTGCTAATTTTCTTGAAAATCGTTCATACACTATAGTTATTGTAAAATTGGTCTGGGTTTCAAATTAGTCGCTATGCATCATCGTCATCGGAACTATCGTTAGCCTTATCATCAAAGGATTTCGTAGAATAATAGTACTTCGGGCCGTTTAATCGTGATTAATAGTAGAGCGATATAACTTGTCTATGTGTGTCTATTCGTACGCAACCCAACTCAAACGTATATGTATATATGCAAATTCAGTATATGCGAATTGCATAATTAGAAGATCATTGTCTACTATTGTCTAACGTATAGAACGTATAAAATTATTAAACGTGTTAAACGATTTTAATATCGAAAGATTTAATATCTTTCGTGATATAGTTCGTATCACGAGATATTTATTCACGACCATCTTTTTCTCTTCTCGATAAAATTGTATAAAAATTTTGATCTCGTTGTTGAGAATTATCTTCATGGACTTTCAATGTCCTCAAATATTACAAATACTTTAGCCGTTATGTAATATTCGAAGCATATGAAATAGTGAAATACGTAACTCTTCGGAATTCTTAAAAATAAAATCGACTGAAATGCAACGTCGAAGCATTTGCTCGAGACGACAGTACAATGGTGACATTCGATTCCCGGTGGTGGTTCGATGAAATTCTGAGCACGGCACCTTTCCAACTGGCACCTGTCAACCTGTCAAGTATCGACTACCATCTTCGACTGATTAAATAAGAAGCAAGATTCTGAATTTGCAAGATGTCGATATAGTATCTATTGTAAGATATCTAATATTAGCTAGACTTGAATTATTGAATAATATCATCATTTTTAATAACTCCTATATCATTTTCGAATTGAATTGAAATAACTGAACGGAAATAACTAAGAAAATTATCAAAAATACTGCATTTGTATAATCAATATAATATCATACTTTATAAAAATTAAACAATATAGCGATTTATAGTATGCATAAATGACAATAAATGCCGTTTATAATTTTAAACGATAATACTCGTCTATGCACAGTGTTCATCGTTCTTAGAAATGATCAATTGTCGATGCGTAAGATTTTAACAAAAACATTAAACGATCATTTCGTTCTCGATTAAAACTTAACGAAATAGTTTTACTTTCGATAATCTATCTTATACATATTCAAATTACAAATTATCATTCGACGTGAAGAATTGTTTCTTTTGTGTTTCTTTTTTCAGTTCGACGGACATCTCTCATCCCCCACTCCTGAACCTCCCACGAGAATCGTTTCTTTTCAACGGGAGTAACGTGTAATTTTTTTTTGCGGTTTGCGTTCACGACTAGATGGTCGAGATAATCGACTCGTCCACTTTTTCCATTATACAGAAGGACGACGTTACGTGGCATGTATAACAAAACGGAGAGAGTACTGTTTTTTTCTTTCTCTCTGTCTCTCTCTCTCTCTCTCTCTCTCTCTCTTTCTCTTCATATCTATTCCTTTTTTCGTTATTTTTCCACTTTCTTTTTTCATCTTTTTTTATTTTCTTTTTTCTGTCTTTTTTTTTTTTTTTTTGAATTACTATGGCGAATCCGTAGCAGGCAGAAAAGTTTTTAGTTTCTCGTCGCGTTTCGTGTTATCGTTATGCTCGGCCCGTTGAACCGCTTGGACATTTCTCATCGTGCAAAGTGCCTACCCGTATTGCATCCCGGAACCGAAAATACGTTCTCTCTCTCTCTCTCTCTCTCTCTCTCTCTCTTTCTCTCTCTATCTCTCTCTCTCACTTTCTCCTCCTTCTCTTCTGGACTTGTATTGCAAGTATATAACAAGAAGGGGAGAAGCTTAAGAAGAAGAAGAAGAAGGGTGGATCAAGAGAAGAAGGAGAAGGAGAAGGAGGAGGAGAAGTAACGGTAGCCACCGAAGTGGATCGTGATTCTCTTTAAGGAACTTTAAACCAAGTTTGAACTACCGATTGACGTTCATGTTAATGCACTACGAACTTCTCTGACAAAATAACGTTCACAAAGATTGCTTCTAACGTTATCGAGAGGAAATACATCAGGCAATCCCCTTTCGTTAAGTTGCTATCGTTCTCGTATCTCAAGAATTCTCAAGTTACCTTGCTTCTCGACAGAGAGATAGATAGATAGATAGATAGATAGATAGAGAGATAGATAGAGAGAGAGAGAGAGAGAGAGAGAGAGAGAGAAGGATATTCTCGTTTCTTCTTCGTAGATCATAGAAAATAAGTTAAGAAAGACACGGATCTATAAAGTTGAGAAAAATCGAATAAGAAAAGATAGATCTTTGAAATCGAGATATAAAGTAAGTTCGTTTTATTATTTTGTTGTATACTCAATAGATTTACGAATTTCAATATTAAGTATAAGTAGATTAATAAAAGATAATGGAATTGATAAACGTATTATTAATCGATTAGGGGTGATTTACGTTGATAAAGGAGCAGGTTAATACATTGAAATTTTCTGGATACTGTTTATATGTAATTTGATTATAATATTAAATGTAATTATAATATTAAATATTGTTTATCTATTTACTAGGATAGTTACTAGGCAAGTTTATGGATGTTGACAATAAAAGGTGTTATTCAATTATTTTCGTTCTTATGGAGAAAATGTTTCATTAAAATAATGTTCCATTTACGTAATTGTAATTATATTACAAACCAACATCAAGAGTCACAGTTAGAAAGAGAGTTATCAAGACTCATATCAAAATATGTTATACATACATCAATTTAGCAGTCCACAGTCGAATAAATAGATACATTTTGATCTCATTAAATAAACATTTTTTAATTTATTTTATATATATTTCATCAATAATTTCATTTTCGATATGCAAATAAAAAGGGCCAATATACATTTCAACATAATTTTTATTAACCGATTAATTCACACAAAGATCATAAAAAATTAAGAACGAAAAAATGTATCTATTTGTCGCGGTCTCCTCTATTATAATATCTCGGACGTTAAAAATTCGTAATTCGTGCTTTCAATGATCATAAATATCTCTTAACTCCTCAAGGTTTTAACACGGATTTGAATTAATGTATGTTTGAAAAAAAAAAGAAAAGAAAAGAAAAAAAAAGAAAAAAAGAAACATAAAAATAAAAAAGAAAAGTAAGGAATGTAAATCCTATTATTTTTCAGGAGGTTGTTTCTCATTTCACTTATATATTAATCTATGCCGGAATATTCGTATCTCCGCGGCCTTTTCCTCTCTATCTCTCTTTCTTTCCATTATTTTCTTTTAAAATATGTCAGTCGACCATTTTCCGTGGTTTTTCCGAGCACGAGTTTCATGGAATAAGAGAGAGAGAAGGAGACAAAGAGAGAGAGAGAGAAAGAAAAAGAAAAAGAAAAAGAGATAAAAGAAAGAGAGAAAGAGAGAGAGAGAGAGAGAGAGTGAGAGCGATACGAGCGAGCTTGCTCGTGCATAGTAAAATCCTCGTTTGAAAGCAGCTATATACTTCCTTCTACTGGACTCTCTTTCCTAGCTCGCGAGCTACCCGATATCCTTTTCTGAATACATAAAACGTGAGGGAAACGCGGCTACGCTTTAGATGAACATTCAGATTAGAGAGTCCCGTTGCTTTCCTTAAGAATCGAAATAATTATTCTTAAATCTTTTAAATATCATTTCATACATATGTACATACAGATATATACATATTTGCATAATGTAACACCTCAGTTTTTACCTTAGCCCTGTCTTTTGATTAAACTGATTTACAATGAGTAGAAAAAAAAAGATTAAAAGAATAAGAAACATTTTCTCTCTAATTTTCTATTTTTGGAAATTTCGTCTTCGAATATAATATACTTATCCTTACACTAATCCGAATTTATTTAACGGAAAATTGAATCTATTTGTTAAAATTTTGTCTTCGAATATAATATATTTATACTTATATTAATTTGAATGTATTCGCTCTACTCATTGTTTATATCGAGATAATTTCATACGATTGTAATTGAAAATAATTAAATATCACGATTTGTACATTCTCCTTAGATAGTAATTCAGAATCGAGTTCAGTCTTTTTGATGGCACGGAGAATATAAGTAGACTTTTATTTTTATTTATTTATTTATTTATTTTTATTTCTTCTTTTCCTTGTAAGAGCTTTCTTTCCATCACTCCACTCGAGTCACCATAGAAGAAACCATCCGTTCGAGCTCGCCGTTAATTTGTCACTGTACGACTTAAGTATATCGAGGAAATAGGTTTCTCGTTCTTGTACAGGTTGTTCTTTCTCATCTGCTTTTACGCCACTTTCGTTTCTTTCTAGGAGCCCTAAAGACATCCGACTCAACTTTTACTCCCTAGCACGTGCTAGAATACCTATCCACTCTCCCTTCGCATTTTTCGTGTTTATTCTTTGGCTTTTACGCTTGTACTAAAATTTATCCTACGCTTTTATACCTTAACGCCGGTTGTTCCTCTTTTCGCTTCTAGGAAAGGAAAAGGAAAGAGATAAGGAAAAAGAAAAAAAGGAAAGAAAGTTATTCGTCGTTCTTTTTTATTGCAGACGCCGCATTTTCCTTCTAAGAAGAAGGGTTTTGATCCAATAAAATACGTTCGAAGTTGCTTCTTGTCTTGCTCATTTTACCTCCATAACGTTGGAGTTTTCTCTTTTCATTCGTCGATATAGTCAAACTCTCTTTCTCTCTTTCTCTCTCTTTCTCTCTCTTTCTCCCGTCTCTTTATCACTCGTTTCATTTCATTTCCCTTTGTCCCCAATTTTTTTCTTTTTTCATTTCTTCTTTTCCCTCTTTCGCGATATTATAATTTTTCGAGCACGTTGACGAATACAACGTTATTTACAAAGTAATTTTAACGATGCTCCCGCTTTGTCCTACGCTATTACGCGTTTTCTTCAAAAACGTTATTTCTATACGTTCGTTTAACACTCACGCTGGAGGAGCTTATTTGCGAGTTATTGCCTTTTTCTTATCAATCCTCGGGAAAAACAACTAAATAAGCTGTTATAATATTTATGAAAAATATATTTCAAAATATATTTTTCTCTTTCGAAATCCCCTTTGAAGTTAAATTAAAAAGTGAAATGAAATAAGGCATCAATCAATAAAACTCGTTTTATTATTTTAGAAGAAAATATTCTGATCTTTTTAATATTTATTTCATTTTAATATCATTCGAGCTCGCATATATTATGCATAATTTTACAAATTGTTTATCGTACGGACGAATAATTTTTTCTAAAACTTTTGGATTTAAAATGAACGATAAAATAAACCAAATTCTTCCTTTTCGTTCTTTAATTTTCATGTTTTTTCTCTCTTTTATTTTTTCGACTAAAGCAAAATTCCCTGATGAATTTTTACGCTTCATTCGTTTCGACTAAGCGAAAGAAGAGAAATGCGGGACATTGTTGGTAAGGACGAAATGCGAGGTGAGGGAACCTAGAAAGAGCATAGCTGATGAAAGCTCCGGAAATATGCAAACGCAGGCGATGTCTCTCCGAACATCAGCTATGTGTATTACCGTCGGTGGTACGATGCTACCTGCGCACAGTATGGTGTACGTTATTGTTCCGTGCGAAATAGAAATATACCTTGGTGCAAAAATCTTCGAGACGACTATAAAAGAAACAAAATGAAGAACAGAGAAAGGTTTTTCGATAGAGAGAAAATGGCCAACGTAAAAACAAAAAAATATAGAATCATGCATTCAATTCGTAACGTATCTACATAGATATATATATATATATATATATATATATATATATATATATATGTATATATACGTATGTATGTCAAGTATCGTCAAGTAATTTCGGACACATTAGAGATATTAAAAATGTCGAGAAACGTAACGACGATGCGTTGTCACAGATTTCGTTCAAACATTCAATCTGTTTAATGTTCTTCTTTCGTAAAAAAATAAAAAATAATAATAATAATAAAGAAATAAAAAAGTAAGAAATAAAAAAGAAGAGAGACGTAACATAAATATAAAATAAACAAACAAAAATAATTTCTTAATCGTTTAAATGTATTTACTCGAAGCTATTATGTTTTCTTTTTTTTATCAATGTTTCTCAAAAGGAAACGAATAATTTTAATCCTATTACTCTCTGCTTTTTATAGCGAATTAATCCCATGGTAAATAGATGTTTGAAAGATTAGAAGAAACTTAAAGCTCCATAATAAAGAGGATGAAAGAAAAAGAGAGAAAGAGATAGAGAGAGAGAGAGAGAGAGAGAGAGAGAGAGAGAGAGAGAAGCTTGGAATAAGATAGGAATCGTTATACGTTGGAGTCTCGCGGGAACATCGCGTAACTCGCTCGTAATGTCTCGGAAGACTACTAACAAGTATAATAGGTTACTTCGGTTAGTTAACGTTAAAATAAAAATCTACCTTATTTCGAAAAAATATATATAAATATATATAATAGAAACAAAAACGATATCGTCCAAGAAAATACCCAAATGTAAAAATTTGAACGGAAAGTACATTTTCTATTTTATTCCGAAATATTTCTCGTACCATGAATATCTTTTAAACAATATCATGTAAATTCAGAAGAAAGCTAGAAACATATTCAAGGATCTTATATCATCATTATTATTATTATTCAATTATCGGAAAGGATCGAAGATTAATTAATCTATGTATAAAAAGGTTTGAACTTACCTTCGTAAACCCAATCAGGTACGCCGTTGTAGATCGTACCGAAAACTCCACTATCGGTTATCTGATAATCTGTTGGAACCTCAGCTTCCAGTCGATAGAAGATATTATTCTGATGAACATAGATCAAAGCGTTTCCGGTTGGTGCCCAGGTTGCAAGTTGAAGGGATACAGAATCATTCGCCGCCATCAATGCAGTCTCCGTTCTGAAAATATTTCCGTTGTCGAAACTTTATTTGGAAAACGAGATTACGTCTCGTTATTTCATAGAGTCGTTACACGTTTCTATTCTTAACGAAGTTTTGTCGCACACGGTCGTCGCCGTACAGTCAACGTCGTCGCCATCGTTGGCGCGACTCCCACGAAATTGCATTCCAGCACGACATTCTCAAAATTTCGGGCGGCCACGTTTTACTGCACATGGAGTAACGACGCTTTAATTGCGTAGACCGTTATCTTTGAGTCATAGTACAGCTCTGAAAGTGATGCCAGAAGTGTGTCATAAAATTTGTTATATCTTGGAAGCTTAAATTATTATTTCGTTTTTCTAGATTCCTCGTAGATATCATTATTTTTAAATGTTTCGAGTTTAATAAATTTTCTATTGTTTCGAACGAGAACGAGTAAATATTTCGAACGAGAATGCAAATTTTCTATCGATTTATTACACAACTTTATGACGATTATAGATTTCTCTTTTTTGTTTTTGTTTTTTGTTTTTTGAAAAATGATTACTCGGAGATATCTCAATTTTTCTACTTTGATAAAAATATCTTCGTAATTTATTTTGAATCGGTTTGCCGATTATTTGGAAAAATAACAGGAAAGAGAATAACTTGTCTTCCTTCCAGAAAGTGTCTTCGATGGTTGCCACGGATGCGCAAGATATTACGAAATACTCAGATGTCTCTCATACGTATGCACGGAAAAATATGATATTTATTCGAGCATAAAACAAAGCATCCTTTCGTAGATTGGTTTGACAACGTTTATGAAAAAGAAAGAAAATTATTCCTGCGTTTCTATAAATTTTATAATTCAGTGAATCATTTTTATTGAAAATCTTCAAATGTCGATGCTTTTGGATATATTAATTTTTATTTATTTATTTATTTATTTGTTTGTTTATCCTGTTTTTTTTTATTTTCAATTTGTTTTTCTATGTTCCTTTCCGAGAGATAGATTTTTCTCGCGAGGAGGACGATTCTCACCAAAGGCACGTTCTATAAAGTTTACAACATTTTATCACGAGTTGTGAAAGTTAAAATGAATTCTTCAAACAAGCCACCGTCATTTCTGACTACGTTCTACATCGGTATTAGATTCCTCGAAGCCGAGTTTTCACCTACCATGTCCCATTCGAAACTTTTCAAAGATTTATTTCGAACGAACGAACGAATCACCCTGGAATATTGTCGTTTTGGTAGAGATACCTTCGTCATGTGTCATAGAAAAATCATCACATTTTTTGACATGGTCAACCAGTAGAGAAAAACTAGATTATGTATCGGAAAAATAAATTTATTTCTTCTAACTTTGTAAATTAATCTCTCGAATATGACACAAATATCTCCCATTATTATCGTTAGACTTAGAAATGTTATTAACTATTCTATAATTAAATATTATTAAATATTCTTCTTCAAATTTTAACTCCAATAACGAGAGTATCTATTGTTCGATTTTATCGCGTTATATCTATATTTCCCCAACGATATTTAAACTCGTTAATGAAATAAACGTTAATAAAATTTCAAAAAAGAAAAGAAATATTGTCTTCGTTCCACGAGATAAATATTTATTCGATCTATCGAATATTTTAATCGTACGTATCGTACGATTTGTTCGACGAAATTATTCTATACGTCATCCGGTACGACTTTATAAAATATCCACGATTTATGAAATATCCAGTTTGGCATGCGTTAAATTGATCGTGTAGAATCGACGAAAAGTTTTTATAACGATTCGTCGGTATCCTACCTAGTGGTACTAGCCCGCATCCGGGCGTATCGCGAGTTTGACTGTACCTTCGTAGATATTACTACTTCTCGTCTAGCTCAAAGGCAAACTTCTTCTTGAAAAGCCATAAATAAAGTCGGTGGTATTCATGCGACGTACAAACCGAGTTTATGATAGACGTGTATAGTAGTTGCCTCTCTTACCAACCAGTTTCCACGAGAAATATACAAGCGGAAGGAACTTACGAGTTCTTTGTTCTCTGTGCATACGAGCCTCTCATGTATACTTTGCGACAAGGATACAACGATGCCGACACGGAGACACGACGACGATAGTTCGCGTTTTCTATCTATCGTGAGAACAGCCACTTGGCTAAAAGTCGCAATTCATCCATCTTTTCCTCCGATCTTTTCGGTATCATCTTTTCTATACTTTATCGTCTATACGGATAATAAACGTTGAATTAACGACCATTACGGCTATCGTAACATTTAATAGCTATTTTAGAACGAATCATTTCTCATCGATAGAAAAGAAATATCAGGACCGATCATCTTTCATTTTATTTAGATTTTATATTTTTCTAAATCGTTCAATTCGAAATAAAATATTTTCTTATCTTTTTCTTTTCTTTTCTTATTTGCCTCTTTACCACGACAAACGTTGAATATAGTAACATTCATGAATCATTTTTCTTACATACGCATATTTCTCACGAGTCTAAATTACTTATCACTTTGCATAGGATTATTAACGAACGAATATATGAGTTTCATCTTATCATTGTTTCATATTAGAGGTACAAAATTTATGGAATATTTGTCGTTAATTTTTTTTTTTTTGCTTTTTGCAAAAAACGTATCTTCAATAAGGAACGAAATAAATAATAGTATCGCTTTTATTTATACACAAATCCTCAAGGACTTCCATAAGCGAAATCTACAAAAGCTACGATCGATTATTTTGCTCGTTCTTCTTTATATCTTAACAAACGGCGAACTTGATAACACGCGAAATTTTCGATTCATTAAAGTGCTCACTAGCTGGCGACAATATTTTATTACTCGTTCTAGTTCGACCGAGCGAGTAACGAAAAAAGTTATAACTATGCGTACGAGTTTGTTAAACGATCTTTACAGTCGAGCGTTGGACCGAACGAGAACGACGCTTTTGTAGTGATAACGCTTCTCGCGCTAGCTAGCTAGCTAGCTCGTTCGTTCGTTTGTTCGCGTGCACGTGGAAAAAAAGTTGACAAAAGGGCCACGGAAAAGTCCAAGTTTTCTACAAAAGAAGTAGAGAAAGCGAACTACGCTTGGCTAGGTATTAAAAACATAATGTAAATAACACGATTTTTAAAAGTTGAGAGTTTACGTTCTCTTCCGTGGCGTTCCTTTATGGTAGGTGCAGGTGTAGGAAAGTACGAGAGGAAAAGTCGTTGGTACTTTCGTCCCTGACAAAAGCTACCCATGCTATACTTACTTTCCGTATACTTAAGAGAGAAAGAGAAGGAAAGAAAGAGAGAGAGAGAGAGAGAGAGAGAGACAGAGTGAGAGAGAGGTAAAGAGAGAGAAAGAGAGAGAGGAGAGACAAAATATTATCGACAGTAGTACCTCGTACATTTTACAAAATGCCTCGCACGTTTCTTTTATACTCTTTTTTTTTTATCAAAAATTATATTTTTACATATACAGGAAGTCGTAAAGGTCATAACTGTGATATTTGAGAAGGGATGAAAGAGGGTTAAAATTTTGGACGAATGGTCCTCTTTCACTTTTCTCTCCCATCATTATTCATTAATGATTAAGTTATTCCAATAATATATAAAATGATATAGTATATATTTCCAATTAAGGATTTTCAATATCGAGTCTCTCTCTCGCTCTCTCTCTCTCTCTCTCTCTCTCTCTCTCTCTCTTTCTCCTTTTCTCTTTGTTTTCATAAATAATCATTCATTAAGAGAACTTCAAAATAAAAACATCGTCGAAATAAGATGAGTCAATGTTTCATTTTATATTTCGTTTTTATATAGTTTCGTCGATGTAAATAATGTCGGGACAAATATCATTAAGGACGTGAAACCAGATGGCTTTCTATGTTTTCACGAGTATCAGCTTTCAGTTACGAACGAACATTCGAACCGTTTATATCGTCTTTGGTAAACTACTTCGATACCGATCTCGCTACAACGTGATAGGATAAGAATGGGTAATTATATATCTTAACAAATCATTATATTATCATTACTTAATATCGCGAAACTACTTTCTACTTTTTAGTTTTTTTCTTCTTTCTTTTTCTTATAAAGATAAAATTAGTTTTTATTTTCTTTCTTTCTTCTTTCTTTCCTTTCCTTTTCTTTTCTTTTCTTTTCTTTTCTTTTCTTTTCTTTTCTTTTCTTTTCTTTTCTTTTCTTTTCTTTTCTTTTCTTTTCTTTCTTCCTCTTTTTCTTTCTATAAAGATAAACTACATCGTGTTAATCGTTAAACGTTAGAACATTAACGCAACTTATTCGAAGGAAGAAGAGATAGTAAACATATTAGAAGTTAGAGTGGATTAATCGTGCTTTAAGAGAAAGAGAAGAAAGAGAGTGGAAAGAGTAAAGGGATAGTGAATTTACGTTGGCATGCTCGAAGGAAAGTTTTCAACGGTTGAACCGACGATATAGCGCTGCGAGACCTCCGAGAATTGAACTTTCCCGCGGTTTCTACCCTCTTTATATCTCCTTACCCTTTTTGGCCCTTTCCAACCAAACCACGCTTGTCTCCTTGGAGAGAAATTAAACCCATTAAAAAATCTACTTCATCTATTACATTGTAAATTGTTCCGTTCTCTCCTTCTTTCTCTCTCTCCCCCCTCTCTCTTTCTTTCCGTCTCTTTCCTTCTTTCTCTTGCAAGTAATTTCATTTCCGAATCTCCTGGTTGTCTCTGAACTCTCTCTCATTCGTTTCTCTTTCTCACTTTTCTTGAATGAGAGAGAGAGAAGAAAATAACAACATGGCAAAGTGCTTACTCTCGTCGTGATATAAGGGTTCTTTAAATGCTGAGTTAACGTTCAAATCCGCGAAGGAAACTACTCTCTCATTCTCTCTCTCTCTCTCTCTCTCTCTCTCTGTGTCTTTCTTTCTCTCTCTTTCTCTCTCTTTCTCTCTTTCTTTCAATGTAGAGAGTGTAACGGAAAAGGATGATGGTAAGACGACGCTAGGATTAAATTCCCACACAGTTTGTAATTTCTACGCTACAGGCTTTTCCTAGAGTACGCCTTAGGCTTCCATCTCTCTTAGTCTTCTCTCTAGCTTCTTTCTCTGTCTAACCTTCTCTCTTCCTATCCTTTTTCATCTCCCTCTAGCTTACCAGAACGCTAGGAGAATGTGAGATTAAAATGCAAATCCAAACTCGACCACGGGAATAAGTCTGAGATATGATTATCGTAAACGCCCTCGAGGCATGGCTCGTTTACTTACAGAGTCTTCAGGTTCACGATCCTGTAGTGGGCCAGGTATGTGTGCCGGTATAGCTGTAACAAGAAGTAAACGGGTTACTTGTTATGAGCCTGCTACTGGTAACAAAGACGCCAAGCGAACGACTTTAACGAGGAGAACTTGGGAAAAGAGCGAGAGAGCGAGGGATAAAATAAGAAGGACGAGAAGACCAAGGAAATTAAGAGAAGAGAGAAAGAGAGAGGGAGATAGGTAGGTAGGTAGGTTATATTTTTTTTTCGTCAGACAGGACTCTACATCGAAGTATAAGGAACATGTAACTAAGGATATCTTAAGTAGATTGTAGACCGATAATAGAAATTTATTTTCTTTATCGGTCTATACGATATTGGTTAGGAAAAATTGGATGGATGTTAACGTTTAAGAAATTCGAATGAATTATTTATTATGCAATGAACTGTGCATAAGAGAACACGAACTATGAGGTTTCTCGTGAATTTGTTAAAATTTCGAAAGAACTAAAGAAACAAATACGTAAGGTATATCTATAAGGCATATATCTATATAGATAAAAAAAAGAGAAACAATTATGAATATTCTTAATATCGTTATCATCGAAAGTAGAATTTATTAATATTTATAATAATTTCATATAGTTTCGAATGATTCATCATAAAACGTCAATGTCCGTTATAAACTTTGTATATTTCTACGATGTTTTCCAACAGATGTAAAAAAAAAGAAGTACAAACGTTTGATATCGTTTCCGTCATAAAAAGATGGATAAATTTAACTTCTGTTACTACTACTACTACTACTACTACTACTACTACTACAACTATTACTACTACTACTATTACTGGTACTACTGCTACTACAATACTACTTCTTCCTCCATAACTTTTCGCCATTTAACTTTCTGAAAAATTTCAAGCTTCTGGATAAACCCGTAGCTTTTTTCCCCAAAGGGAACTGCGATAAATCGTTCAGGGATTTCTGCGATCGGTTAATGATTAACAGTTACATCTCGATCATAAATTATGTTCGAACGAGGTGCTAGAGTGAAAGAGAGAGAGAGAGAGAGAGAGAGAGAGAGAGAGAATGGGGTAGGGAATACAGAGAATGGTGTACCAAACGACGTTCACCATCAAAACGGAGAGCATCGATAGTGCTCGTTTCGATACGAAACGATTCATGGTCGTCTCCACGCTATTTTGCCTCCATTAACTCTTTCAGGACTCGATCATAAATCAAGCGAACCGACCGATAAGATCGGAATAACGCCATTTTCACGCATTCGAGGCTACCTCGATTCTGTGAAATGCATGACCGCGTATAAACGCGGCCTAGAACACGGTGTAGATCGATGCTCATTTTCGTATCGTATCGTCGTTTCTCGCCTTTTCGACTATTCGCACGTGGAATTGCGAGAATTCTATAGAAAATCTCCTCGTTTGATTGAAAATGGTATACTGATGTCTGACGTGTAACATTCATGAACGATCCGAATACTAATTCGACGTAAAAATGTTTCGGTATATTGAGATTACAAATATTATTGTAAAAATTGTTAGTTCTAGTAATAATCTTTTTTTCGTCATTCATTATTGTATTGAAGATACTAGACTTCGAATTTGAAAATTGAATTTCGTAGAAAGATTCGTTTAAATCGAATCAGTTTAATCGAAAATCAAGTGACCATGATGAAGGAGAGGGAAGCTAATAGCTCGCGATTAGTTTTTTACAACGCGTTTCGTTCTTATTTATCCTGAAATCGAGCGATTTTATAGATTCATCAGAAACTTTTTAACACGCGAACTTTTCGCTCGATGATCGGGTAAAATAATAAAAGAAAGAAAGAAAAAAAGATGAAAGAAAAAGAAGAAAAATAGAAAATAATAGAAAGAAATCGATTCGGTTTGTTGAATTTTTCAATCGTCATCCTTTCAAAAAGGCATGCAAAAAGGCGACGACGACGTCTATTTTCAGTCTCGCGTTCTCTTTTATATTCCCATAGCTAGGAAAATGTAGACAGCGCTCGTGCGATGGATCGTCGATCGATCGATCGGTTAGACGACGTTGTGTTCGGACGGCATTGAAATTCAAAACGGGAGGAAAGGTATTTGTAAGCACGCTCGTTCTGTTACCACGACCCCTCATACCCCTCATCGCCATGCTTTACTACCCCCACTACTCTGCTATCCTTTCGTCTAAAATCGAATATGTATCGACGCTAACGTATTCCCAATAAAACTTCTACCAGCGCTTGCTTTACGACCTACTCGCATAAGCGTGAGAGTAAACGAGAAAGAAAGAGAGAGAGAGAGAGATAGAAAGAAAGTAGATATATTTCTTCGTTTGTGGCTTTTCAGAAAGGTGCTGCTATCGTGTGTTCCACTTTTATTGCTAAGGGTTCCGTAGTTCAAGTAAGATTGCCGATGCGGTGATACACGGTACGGTTTTCTTATCTCGTTTAACGATTTTCCCGTTAGAGAGTTTCTTCAGATCTCTTTGTCTTGTAAGATAAATGATCGATTCTTACAACGAACGTAGAATAATGTTAGAGTTATTAATGGTTTATTTTCATGATAATACTGACATATATATATATATATATATATATATATATATATATATATATAATTTTTTAAAATAATTGAAATGAAATAAGCATTGTATGAAAATGTGTATAAAAGTTAAGTTAAATTATCTTTTTTTTTTTTGAATTTAATGCTTTATTTATAAAATTCTATAGAAAGTTATTTTATTCCACTTGTTACATAAAAGTTTTAATAATCTATTCTTCGAATGGTAGCCACGAAGAGGATAACGCGAGATTATAATAAAGTTTGTCGTACAGTTTCTATTATAAGTATCGTGTCTGTCTAGAAACTCGAAGTAGAAAAGATATTCGATAATACAACCGCGATTGTCGATGCGTTAAACGTAATGGTAAGTTCATACTTTGGGATATACAATTCCAGACACGCGCATCCTTCTTCGAAACTATTAATAATATATTGGAAAGATACGCTGAAAGTTTGCCTGCACCCTATTGGGAATTCTATCAATGGAATACCGTCGAATCTGTGATGATATCCTTGTAATATCCGTATTACAAAATATTAATAATATCTAATAATTTGTAACGATATGATTTATTCAATTTTATTGATTTTTAAGATTTCATATAAAATAATAATTTAATATAATAGCTTAATATATATATATAAATGTTAAAAAAAGTAATTTATATCATATACACATATATATACCTGTACAGATATGCGTATATATCTTATCTATTTATTTCGTATATTTACTATTAATTCAAAGAGAATTATTCATCTTTTAAAAGAAAATTTTTACATTTTATATATATATATATATATATATATATATATATATAATGTAAAAATTTTATTTATTCATTTTTGTGCAGCAACAGCTATATCGATATTCTAATATAAAGGCAGGTTTACTATCAGTATTTTTCTACGACCTTTTGCGAATGACGGTCATATCGTTTCGTGTCCACCGTCATATCTTTCATCCTTATTCCGATCTTTTTTTACATTACACAGAGAATTCGGTTATCAAAAGCACGAGCGATCCTGACGACGAACGAGAACCTTTCCTATAAATTCGCAAGTTTTCGAGTTAAGCTCTTCCTTCCAAAAATGTTCGGCTGAAGGTATAAAACATTTCATTCTTTTATCTTTTTTTCCTTTTTCAACACTTGTATATATTTGTAGGATTTTCGATGTTTCAGATAAAAGAACAACATAGTTTTCAATCGTATACATACGTATAACTAATCATTTATTATTTATCAAAGCGTTTTATCATATTCTTTTTCATATTTTACTTTTTCTTTTTTTTTTTTTAATGAAAATTTTCATCAAACGTTTTGGAAAGTCTGTACGACGTCGCGTCGGCGAAAAGATAAAGTCAATTTTTCGAACAAAGCACATTTTTAGTTCCAATTTGTTTTCCTCCTCTTTCAATTTGAGTAACATCACCTGCAGGTGAATGTCGATGGACTTGTTTCGAACACGTTCGTTAAACTAGGTTGGGAAAGAAAAAAAAAGAAGGAAAAAAAAGAAGAAAAAAAACACAACAAGATATAATATCACGATTTCAGAGTATTCATTTGGCAAACGAGCTGCAAGATATATAACTCTACTTAATTAATAAACGCTATGGTAATACTGGAAATATCGTTTTGTTAAATAACTATCTATGTGATTCGAGAAATTTCATGGCGATGATCGTTTTCCCCATTCGCATATCAAACAAGGGTAGTTTCCAAACTCGTCGAACAAACGACCACAGAGTCGACCAGTAATGTTTAACGGAGCATCGCAGTTATTTCTGTCTCTTTTTTCTACACAACTCTCATCTATCTCTTTCTCTTTTTTTCTCTTTCTCTCTTTCTCCCTCGATTCTGAATCCACCTACTATCGTTGCATTCATTCTTGTTTTTAGACTCGAAGGGGAAGTATACTCGTTCGATTTAAATAAAATATTTAAATGTAATCAGAGAAATCTTTTCACATTGTTAATATAAATGATAATCAATTATTGTAATAACTAATTTATATTTTTAACGATAATTGATGAATGTAACATTATTGATTTAATCAACTTGTCGTTGTAATACTTTATCGTTGATTTTTATTGAAAGTTATTGTAAAAAAATATATATTTTTATTTAACAATGGATCTTTCCTTTTGTTTTTTTTTTTTTATTAGTTCAATTCGAATAGGGGATGTGATAGATACGTTTTTATGACGTATGTTATTTTGTTTGACAATATGTGTAATTTTCGTTTGTAGAATTATTCGCGTATATATTGCATTTGACGTTACTCGATTGATCGTTGCGACGCTTTTACCCTCGAATGTTTCATACAGTCGATCATAAAAATTTGTTTTTTTAAATCGTATCATTTTTTTTTTAATTTAAATATGGTATTTCGAATTTTGAGATTAATTATTCGATCGGATTTTATTAGTCGATATTTACAAGGTGCATATAAAATAACTAAATCCACAAAATGCATTTATTCGACTCTTACGATAAAGAGTACTTGAAACAAAGTTTATTTTATATTTTTCTTTTTTTTTTTTTCTTTTTTCCTTTTAACGCCGCAACGAGAAACATTTAATTTAAATTCTAAACATGTTTTACATAGCACACTAATTTCTTCATAATATCCACTTCAAAATTCAAAACACTTAACGTAGACTAAAACAAGTTATTCAATTTCAAAAGTGTCTGCATATTTCTGTTTCTGAATGTACATATGTAAATTACGACGCATTCATGCCTCAGCTTAAGTATAAAACGAACATTTTAATAGAAGCTGTGTAATTCGATGAAAAGTGTGCATAAAAAATGCAATTCATCTCGTTTATATTTTCGACATAAAGTTTCGATTATATTCATCGAAATCAATATTATTGAAATTTATTCAGAACAAATTATAATGAATTATTTACTATCATTATAATATGATAACATAGTAGATATTAATGACCTATCTATACGCGAGATCTATATTACAAATAAAAATAATTACACCAATGGAAGCAGAATTGAAGCATATATTAAATTAAATAATATTCTATGAATTAAACGATCGAATTTATTTTATGGAATTGCGAGTTCCATCCGAGTTGATTTTTCAAATCTCGCTTCGTTCTCGTTTTTTAATACTTGTGACTTGAAGTAAAAAGAAAAAAAGCAAAAAAAAAAGAAAGACAGAAAAAAAATATCGACTCCGTATGAAATAACTGAGAAGTCGTACGAACCACGTGAAGTGAATCTACCTTAGTGAAGAGGGTCTAAATAAAACGTTTGGTACGAAAAGGCAAAGGGAAGCAAGCATAGGTGAAACTATTTTACAGGAGAGTTGCGTCGTTTGTGTGACGCATTGTTTAACGACGCCCTCGGAATCCCAGTTTTCAGCGAATGCGGTCTAACCACAAGCGCCTCGTACAACGAGCCTCCATTTAACGTTGTTCTCGTAATCCTTTTTAAAGTGATGAAAATAAAACGTCACGTGTTGTCCATAATACCTAATTATACTTATTTCGTAAAATTCGTTTAATACGAGGAAGAATTATATTACGGTTTGACATATAAGGTGTATTATAAATTTTAGTAATATTTCGACGAGACTTATTTTGAAAATCGATAAGTATCGACGTCTTTTGATGGATGAAAAGAATAATATTGCGTGGTAATACGTAAAATTTTTGTTTTATCACAGGAAGCGTTATTCGTTACATGGAAAATCCATTCGTTTCGATAAAAATATATGTGTCCGTGAAATATTTGTTACATAGAATTGATTTAAAAACAGATAACGAACTTATTCAACATCATTCTATTGCAAATTGTATTAACCCTTGACTTAAAGCAATTAACGAATTTATTTAATGGTAAATAAAACCCGTTCAAATAACGATCTCGAACGAGTGGCCGGTGTAACGTGAAAAAACATTTTCTAGGTCAAAATGATTTTATTTAAGCAGAAAATAATGAATTACCGACAAACCAAATAGGGGAATAGATACAGATGATAATAAGTTTGGTCGTTTGCTTATTCGGTCCATTATCGCATACGCCCGATTCGCCATTTCGAATTTGCAGCTTTTCGCAAATGAAACAGATCAAGTAGATAAGGACGATACGCATTGGCGTTGTTCATTCATTACTTTCACGTATTATTATAGAATTTCATTGTGTAAGCATTTCTATGTTATCATTGTGTAACATTATGTTCATTCAATTTTATCATTCCATATGTATACGTCACGTTACTTTTGTATTATAAAATACAATAAAAATTATACGATTTCTTCGATTTTATTTTAGATAAATAAAAAAAAAAGAATTAGATATTATATAAATAATTCAATAGAGAACAATCAGAGGAGGTAGTTCGGAGTATAATTTTGTTTAGATTAAATATATGTGAATATTTTATATTAACATTTTTCTGAATCATTAGTTTATACTTTGTCAAATCGAAATAATTTTTACAGGATATTCTCGACAAATGTCATAGGTATATATTTTTACCTTTCGCGAATCCTTTTGCACGAGTTACACTTAATTCTCACCGAAACGAATGTACATCGGTTCATTCGTTCTCGGTTGGCTAGATTCCAAGGTCGATGCAGAGGTGGAAAGGGTAAGAGAAAGGTATGACATAAATTATTCGCTTCCGAGACAGGTTAAAGGAAACTAACTAGGATGAGAAAGAATATAACGTAAGCTTGTTGTGCATCAGGATGCATTAATAACGCATAAGTTGACACTTCCTTAGGCAAAAGTCATTTAACTTACATTTTATTATACATCGCGACTCATATCCGATAATATTTTAATCTTAAATCAATCCAAATCAAAATTAATAATTAATAATTAATCAAAAATATAATTTGACAATTATTTGCCAGAAAATTAGTGAAAATAAATGTACGATTTACGCGATATTAATTACTTATGAAAATAAAATATAACAAATGATTCGTACGAAATCGTTAAATAATTTGAACTAATACGGTGACAAGATAGAACAAATTTTATTACTCTTTGAATTGATTTTGATGAAAATTAATTCTATTATACTCTATAATACAATGTTCGTGGGAAGATATTGAAACTGAATAATTCAATCGAACGAGAACCAAAATTGTTTGTTAATTATCAAAATTAATGACGACATGTTTGTTCGATCAAAATTACATCGGACGCGATATTTCGCATGCACGTTCGAAATTAAGAAATATCAAATCTTATCATTGTTACTTCATTGTTAGTCGATCTAATGAATAAATTTGATGAACAGCGAACTATTAAAGAAACTTTTATTCAAACAAATTTTTCCATTTCTAATATTGTATTTTTCATTTTGTATTAGAAAGGAATATTTCTTTAATACGAAATTACATTCGTGAACACATAAATAGTATTCATAATTTAACGAAGCTTTAATAGATTATCGTTAATTTTGTGTGAAAGATATCTGAAACTGACTATTGCAGCTGTAATTTCAAGATGATTTGCCGCGAGTATCGAAAATTTTGGCCCGCCGAAATGTAGTCTCACCTTTAAATCACGAAGTGCCAGATACACGAGCCTTCGACCTCCTGTATCAGCATACGCATACTAATCTTCAGCCTTTATGGAGTATGGGCCGAGTGTTTTCGATTATTGCTGGCTGCTATGTGATATTGGAGTCGATAATCATTTCGCGTTTCTCTTCTCGAATATTCACGAATCTCTTTGATAGAATCATTAATTAAATGCTCCGTTGAAATAAGAAACGTGAAAAATTCAATTTGAGTTTCACTTATATTTTCTAATACGATTATTCAAATTTGTTTAATAATTTTCTTATTTTACGTGCAAATATATCGACGAAATGTAACTTTGTTTGCGTTAAATTGTCTTAAGTGACAATTGTAAAGTTAATATATTTGATATAAGAAGAAAGACGGTGAATGTCAGAGAGCAAACTCTTTTTCATAGTCCATTTATCCCAGATTAAAACTTCTTTCTGTAAAGTTGGAATCACATAAATTTCAAAGTCACTTAAAATTACTCTCTCGCCGAAAGAAACTTCGATGAAATACACATAATCCTATGTAAAGGAACAGAGTTGAAGCTTGAGTTTACCGTGAAAAGATGTTGACTTACCGAAAGTACTAGTCTTTACTATATCTGATTTATATTTAACTTGAAACGTTTATTTTCAAGATAGAGTTATTATATCGCAACTTGACGATAACTTCAATTGAATTTCTTTTTTTTTCTACATTTATCAATTAAAAATTCACATGTGTTTATTATAGATAATATAAATCTAAAGATTTTCTAATTTTTAATATTTATTTGAATATGATCTGTATAAGTCTAGTATTGTTCTCATTTCATATTATATAGATTCAATGATTTAAGTTTCTAGCACGTCTGGATGATGAGAACTATAGGAAGCCAAGATTAGATTCCCATTAACGACTATTGTTCTTGACAATATCATAGGATTCCTTCAATTGGAATACATACATGTGTTTGCAATAGTCAATAGTTATCTTATATTATTACTATATCGATCACTAAATTAACAAAACATCTGCATCTAGTTGTCCATTGATTTATATTCTTCGTCTATTTTTTATAATGATTTGTCTTTGAAATATTGATCTGTCATTATTCCTATCCTGTTAAATTTCGTTGAATTTTCGTAATTTCGATTTCAAAATTAAATTTAATATAAATTATATAAACGTAATATACAAAAGATAATTACGTCTCTTCCAAAGCTTTGGTGAATAACATTTAACGTATTTTATCCTTTAATGCTATTACGAATTTCTTCATTTGGTGATAGATTAAATATGCGAGAACAGAAAGAGAGACAGATACATTCATTGTATAGAAATTGTTAAACGAGTAGGAGGACAGAATTCGGGAGAAAAATAATTTTCCATAATATTCCATTAATCGAATCTTTGACGGTACCATAATGAACAAATTTCAAAAGAAATTTTGATTAAACTAAATTGTATTAAATTAAACGCGACCGATGATATAGATATTCTCACGCAATTAATAATGATATTGATATTTCTTTTTTTTACTTTTTATACTGATCGATTCAAAAAGAAAAATACTCGATGTAAATAATAATAATAAGAAGAAATAACAATAATATCCTTTGCGAGCAACGTCGATGATGAAAATAATGTTTGTTTCTTGAATATTAATAAAGTTCGATAAACGTTTGCGATATTGTTTACGCAATGATGCAAATTTTATCGCGAGGAACGTGAATGAAAAATTTTTTTAATATAGTACAGGCAAGGTTCCTGTTTGTGCCACCATACGCAATGCGGTTTAAAACCATATAAGGGGTTACTCGTGTGTATCAAAACCGGAATCCAACAATTTCAGCACAAACATTTCGTCAGCGAAAACAGAGAATATGTATTTTTTATATACCAGATAATATCCTGCAGTTGTTATAAATACCCTATAGTTTCTACGTTTCCAATGATATTTTCCTTTTTTGTTTTTTTTTTTTTTTTATTATATTTAAGCGAAAATCATAAATACGAGATTTTATTATTATTATTATTATTATTATTATTATTATTATTATTATTATTATTATTATTATTATTATTATTATGTTAATATATACAATTTAATTTTTTCCAGGTTACACACTTTACATATATATTAAAAACGAATTGACCAAATTTGTTAGAAATGAAGGAGTGGGGATAATGCGAAGTATTATAGAGATCGAGCTTTCGCACGTGACGCATGAAAGGTCGCATGTCAGAGCGCTTTAATGTACGTTAAGCTTCGGATTAATTCTTCGTAGTGCTGGCATTGAAGCCCGTGGGCATGGGGATGCCGGGTGAATAGACTTCGAGTGCAGATGACCGGTCATTTTTTAAGCGTTCGTCACAGCCGGCGACGGGAGCTGGGTACCTGCTCGTTTCCGAACATCGACGTTTTCTGTCGTTTTCGTCGATTACTATCGTATGGCGAATACGAATATTTCAACGTCCGAATTGAACCATTTTTTTACGTTCGTAAAATACTTTTCTTCAAGTATTTTTGAGTCAGTGCAAGACAAGTAATAATTGTTTAACGATAGTAATATTATAATTAATAATACAATCTAATTATATGATATATACAATTAATATACGATACAATTATTATATATTTAATAATTATTATATGTATTTAAAATTATATATTTAAATAAAAGTTATATACAGTTTAAATATTATATATTTCACGAAACGAAGAAAAGAGAATGAATTATGGTTACGATATATATTAGTTGGGAAAGTAAATTTAATCGTCTTGAATATTTTTATTCTTTTTAGAGATATGGAGAAAAATTATTTACAAAAATTCTACGAAACGATAATAATTATTCGCACTATGAAAGACAAGTGTTCTTTTTTTTTTCTTTTATAAAATCATGCGTTTATTGATTGTATTGGTCGATGCAGCTCGTTAAAAAAGTATAACCTACCTATTGTCGAAAAAATGATTTAATTAACTTAATTATTTTCATTAATTTAGGAGATATTTAAATATAGATATTACTGAGAAACCACGAAATGCAACTGAAGTTTAATAAGAATAGTAGTAAGTAAAATACGAAAGAAAAGTCGTTCGAGTTTTCAATCATTCAATTTCGTACACTGATGATTATTAATAAGAAAATACAATTTACATAACTATAATAAAAATTGAAATGATTTCATTACCTATAGTTAAATTGAAATGAATTATTACGAAAGAAACGAAAAAATACAATTTTAATAATTAATAAAATCGATTTTATCATATTAATATTATTTTAATATAGAAATAAATAAAGAATAAATTAATTTAAATAAATAAAATTTACATAATTATAATAAAAATTGAATCGATTCCGTTACCTACTTAATATGTCTTATTAGTTTTCGATATGAAAGAAATAAAAAATAAAATTTTTTAAATTGTTAACAAAATCGATTTTATTATATCAGTATCATTGTAATATTTAAATAAATAAAGAATAAATTATAGTTGAAAACGATATTTGTTTCAAGTTTCTACGACTTTCCGTTCCGAAGATATCGCTATTGAAAGATTTCCATTCATAATTCGTATAATCCAGCTGTTCGTAGTAATAGTAGTAGGACCGCGTAAATTCTCAGAATTTATATAGGTCAATGAATCACAAGCCAATTGAATGAAATTATATATGTCAATGGGTCGACGTAAACATTCGTTTACATGGTAATATCTCTGGAACTAAAAAACGTAGAAACTTAAATCGAATATCATTTTAAAGGGCAAATTTTCTTCATTTTTTTCAATGCATTGTTAATAACTAATTAACAATTTGTTATAAACAATTTTTATAAACAAATTTTTGCGAAGAAAATTCATCTTATCTCGTCAAAAAATGAAATTTACATAGCGAATGATATATAAAATTATATAAATTAATAAAAAATTGATAAACAAATCACTATTTTATAAAAAAAAAAAAACCTTTCGCGAAATTATTAATATCTACAATATTCCGTTTAGATGGAAATATCTTCGGAACTAAAAATCGTAAAGACTTGAAACAAGTAGAAAAAGTAAACGCAAAGTTAACGCGTGATAAGCGTAGAGTAAATGCCTAGTAAGCGCTTGTAAATATCTTCTAAATTAATAATTATTCGACGTATATGATTTAATATTTTTTAACAGAGAACATCGAGTGGCATCGGCCGATGGAATCTAGAAAAATTCGATTTCATTTAAAAACACGTAGTTGATCTTCACGCACCCAGATAAAAAAAGAAGAATGATCACTGCCATATTATGGACTTTTCCATATTATACGATTTTTCCGAACAAATTTCTCCGTATCTCTACAAAAAATAAAGATATTTAAATGAATATTTGAACGAATTTATTCGACCACCCTGTATTTCGGTCAAATTTCGAATATACATATATCAGTGAATATCAAAGAAACGACTTTGAGTATGTATTCGTGATCACATAAATGTACCTATTACTGATACGTGTTCGGTCCTAAGTGCACTCTCTTCTCTATACACCATAAAGTTGGATGATAATCATTAATCTCATATCGTCGTGCGGAATGCTTCAACATGGAACTGGCTTAGACTTCAAATAACTGAAGATATTCTCTCTCTCTCTCTCTCTTTCTCTCTCTCTCTCTAGTTTTCTCTTGTATATACAACTACATACGTGACAACGTTGAACGACACCATCGCTATTCGCATTTATCCCACTCGGAACAAATCACTGCGACGATCTATCTGCTCCGCTTCGTTCTATCCTCTACCATTTCTCTATTCTCACATTCTCTATCTATCTATCTTTCTCTCTCTCTTTTCCTCCCACTCTCTCTCTCTCTCTCTCTCTCTCTCTCTTTATCGTGCTTTGTTCTATTCCGCTCTCGTTTCATTCCGCATACATACGAATACATATATATACATGCACAAATATCAACAAAGCAAGTCACGAGAGCATACTAACACGTACGCTCACAATACCGACGAGCAAGCTCGTTCTCTGGAATTTAGATACGTTAATGACATTGTTCGAAAGCCAAGCTGTACAAGCTACCCTCTCTCTCTTTCTCTTTCTCTTTCTCTCTCTCTCTCTCTCTTTCTCTCTCTCTCTCTCTCTCTCTCTTCATGTGACAAGATGTGTCGGATTCGGATTCGTTCCTTGCTGTCGCATTAAGCCGTATCAAGCTATGTTATACCGATACTTGTTTAGAAAATACATATCTGTGTACGTTTATTAGAACGCTCGTTAGATATTCTTGTTATAAAAGTAATGTTTATGAAGATTATTCACAGATAATTTTGATGATAATTTTTCTCATGGAACAACTTGGTGCATCGTCTATAGTTTGTATTAATTTATTTTTTTTTCTTCTTTTTTCTTTTTTTTTTGCTTTTCACTTTCCCAAATAACATTTCAAACAATTTATCTCATCTATCTTTCTCTTTAACGAAGAATTAATCGACGAAGTACAGAAACTCGATTCGTATCGAACAGTACAGTAAAGAGGAAAATTGTTCATCGCAACAAGAATCGGTGGTTTCATTCTATTCTTGATGCTTACTGCTCGTGTTATACGAACGAGGCGAACATTCAAATTCGTTTACGAAATCGATACGCAACGTTCTATCGAGCTCAAATCACGCTGACGTTTTTATGGTTAAACTCCAGATTCAAATTCCGTAGAAACATTTATTCTATTGTCTTTCGTGTATTCCCTTCTGCCTATCGCACAATTAACACAAATTGAAAGAGAAAAGAAAACTAGTTGTTAAAACGATAATAGAAATTTAATTTGTGTTCTTTTCTATTAATTTATTTTCTTTAATATTTTCAAATGTCCGTTCTATATTCTAACTATCAAGTGGAATTGAGAAAAAAATTGAAACATAGTTTAAAATGCGAGATGATAATTTAAGTATGTATGTAGATGTCTGCACGAATAACGGGTGTTCCAAAAGATTTAACGGAAAAGCGAATCGACGAGATCCCATGGAACAACTTGTTATTTTTCCTTTTTTTTTTTTTAAGAATAGATATCTCAAAGATAAATGATTGACGAATTTTAGATCTTTGATCGGATAATCAGCAGATTTATCTCATCATTCGCGAAGAGTACAAACCTAAGATCCAGCTGATTTATCACAATAATTTATTTAATCAATGAAATTAAATGGCTGAGAAGGAACTAATCGTGTCAGATTATTTGAGAGCAATTTTAGGGTATTTAAACCTAGCAAAGACTAAACAGATTGCTTTATATCTTATATAATAAGTAACTAGATAACCAACTTCAAGATTCTATGGCACTGTAAGTTGGCCTTTGGCGATGGTCAGTGGTTATTGTCAGTGGAATTCCCTCGGTAAGCTTTTGAAGTATGGATCAAACCTTTTGGGACACCCTGTAGCTATGGACTATAGCTACGTACATATACATATATATGCTCTGACGGTAAACGTTCTTCGTTTTCCCGGGCAAACAGCCTTCTCATCGTAATTGATTGACCTCCTATATTCCACCGAGTATCATTATGCGAACATGCACGTCCTCCGACGCCTTCAAAGGCTTCTATCCATTTTCCATTAGTGTATTAATTAATTAACGACCGACTTTGGCAACGGCCCGAAGAGCACTTATTCTTTTGAAGCCACTGCTACCATCTTTACGATAGAGACTAATGCGAGTCCTCCAGGGAAGAGGCTATACGATCGTAATTTCTGTCCGATGTCTTTTTACGTAAAATGATTAACGAGCGATGAAGAGACATCGATATACACTGGAGGAACTTTTATTAACTACCTTCATTTTTAATCTTTCCTTTATGAAGCTACTTGTCATCGTGGAAAGTTAATTGCTAATAATTGTATGCTGGACATCAGGAGATAATAAGATCATTGTTATTATTTCCATGTTTGCTTTTCTAGCGATCAAATTTTTGTTTTCTTTCTTTCTTTCTTTCTTTTTTTTTTGTTTTTTAATTTATATTGCTATTATCGAGTGGAAATGTAGTTAAAATATTTGTGATAACGAATCACGATTATTTAACGTTTTTGTAAAAGTAACTCCGACAAAAGTCATCTCGGAAATCTAATCAAGTTCCTCTTTATTAAAGTTAATACATCAATAACTGCGAGATTTATTAAATTGTTGTGGTACACCGGAACAAATATCGAAAGATTAATTTTCACGTCCCTAGATAACGTTTGCGGTTACAACGCCTAGTTGATGGATCATAGAAATTGGAGAACCAACGTTATGGTTAGTTCCTGGTGGTTGTAGGCTGCCGCGGCACAATTTGTTAAATATAAACGCAGAGATTCAAGTGCTTCGTTTACGATGAATAGAAACAAGTAAATCACTATTATTACTAAAACGAAAAGTCTTTCAAACTTTTTCATGCGCACACACGAACACATAAAAGATCGATCTTTATATCTATTCTGTTTAAATTAAACATATTATTCTTTCGTTTAAATGCCATCTAAATCCTGTTTGTTTAACGCTCTTTATAAAAAAGAAAGAAAGAAAAAAAATATTAGCATGATATATTTTTATCGTAATCGTCGAGAGTAAATTGCAAAATGTCCTTATAGTATTCTCTCGAGTAGAAACAATAGGGACGTCGTACACATGGATCGTGATCGGTCATTTCGTTTACACTCCGAAAGGTAGTTGCAAACATTTCGTTAGGATCACTGGGCAGTTTACACCGAAATCGTTGCTCGTCCCGTTTGATGGCGATGTCCGATTAATGTTACGGCCTCGAGAAACACATGTGCGTAACTACCTGTATGCAGTCCTCTCTAGCACTCATGGGATTCGCGTGCACATGGCGAAATCACCACTTCCTGACGTTGAACGATTTTATGCCATCGATGTGTTTCTCTCAGAACGTTTCCGATGCTGACAATGTAAATACGTTATGCATTTTGACAAATGTCACTTCCGTTTTATATTTCCAAGGACAGGATTGTTATATATCCACATACATATATATCTATATACGATGTATAATATTTGATATGCCGTCCATTTTTTTTTTCATTTTCATCCTTTTTCATATCCTTTGTAAAAATTGTATAAATATTCAGCGTCAAATTTGTGTGAAGTAAGCTACGTTCTCGTAAAAATGTCGACTTTTAAAGTTATTATACCTTGACGTATAAGTCCGACAAAAAAAAACTATGAAAGAATTATGTCAAGAATCTGTTCTATTCGTTTTCTTTCTTTTTGTTTTTCCTTTTTTTTTAAATCATACATAAATTAACGATCAAATAAAAATTCAATCAGTTTTCTTATCAATGCGAAGAATATTTCAATGAGTGTTAATTGATTGATAACAATCTTTAGATATTAGATAATCCAAAGTTGTATGAATTATAGTTATTATTATGAGTCCTAGTAATTATACTTAAGCATTTAGAGCATAAATTTTCAATTGAGGAGAATGAGAGAGATGAGGAAAATACGTAGGAATGTATGGATAAGATAGGAGTAAAGCGAGAGAGAAACAGAGAAAGAGAAAGAGAGAGAGAGAGAGAGAGAGAGAGAGAGAGATGGAAACAGAGATAGAGATAGAGAGAGATAGAGTAAAGTACACGAGAGTTTGCGAAAGAAAAATTCGATTGTGAACGTTCCTTGGGAACTCGCCAAGATCGTTTCTCCAAAGCGGGAGGAGACAATCCGAGTAATTCATAATTCTATTTCAGTAGATGCCTGGTAGGTATGCGGTTATTGATTTCTCCGATAGGAATTGAAGAATTTGATATTATCGAATTACCAGGGGTCTTATATTTAATCCCGAAGGAAAAAAAAATGAGCATAATGTACAAAGTCGTTAGCGATGACGAAATTAAAATCGGCTATGGAAAGTATTATTATTCTCGACAGAGAAAAAATATGCAAAGAAAAATGAACGTCTTTATCGGACAAGTATTATCGTAGTCGATGGAAAAGACTTCAAAATGGAAACGTCGAAAAAAAAAAAGTTAATTTACCATATTACATATCAATTGTACTGATTACAAAGATTATATGATAAATCATTAAGATTAATAATTGTTTGATAAGTAAATATTTTACTTTGAAATCGAGAATAATATTTTTTTTGTTATTATTGTTTTATCGATTTAATTGGATTATCCTTAAGATTGTAAAAAAAAAAAAATCTCTGTAATTTCTCTTTAAATGCGACAAGTGCGTTTCGCCGTTATTATTGATCTCAACTACTAGTTAGAACATAAACTTATACTACTTTAACTCGTTAGTAGACGTTATTGACTCTTACAACTTGCAGTGGTCGTTAACTCGGACTGCTTACTTTCTAAACTCCAATGCATTACCTACTTAAAACTAGTGAAAACTTAAGAAGAAGTGTTTTAGTAAAATGTTACAAGACATTGTTTCAAAACTTGTTTATTTTAAAATATAGCAAACAAAAAGGAAACAGGAAAAAATATTTTCTTGAAAATCAAGGGTACAAAAGATACGAAACTTTCTCGAAACTAATAAGCTTTCGTGTTAGTTACTGATAGTATCTATTGTGTTGTTCGAATTTACGTCTATAATTTAACGAGAAATAATATATTTTTATAATTCTTTAATATGTGTGTCAGAAATGTTTGAAAAGATTTTCTCTTATTAAATATATGTAATAAGATTATTCTACCATCCTCTACCATTTACTCTATTGGAAATATGAAAATCGACATTATCAGATTATTGGTACTTTGCTCTTTATATATGTATATATATTATATATATATTTCTTCTTCTCTCTCTCTCTCTCTCTCTCTCTCTCTCTCTCTCTCTCTCTCTCTGTACTATTTTATTAATATCCAAACCTATAATATTTGTTCTACTGTAATTCTTAATAATTAACGATAAATTAATTAGCTATCATATAATTATATAAATAGATTGCAAAGGAAATTCGTATCGTTGAAAGTAGGATGATATATGTATCTTTTGACACTTTCGTGTCACTGACACTTTTGTTTATTAATCGAAAATTAATGTTTCTAATTGAAATTAAAATCGTTCATTGCTTAAATTTTTTTTTTTCGTTCAAATCTTCGATTCTTATCATATAATATTTTTAACGTTCTCCAAATGTAAACGAAAATTTACAATTTTCTATTATTTATAATAATGATTAAAAATGTGTATATCTTTGTTTTCTTTACGAATGATTTAAATATCATTACGTAATAATTCATCAAATAGTCGAAAGCACGAAGTATTGTATTATCGTCTCGTACACGTTTCTCGTATATAAGCATTTATATACCTGATAATCCTTTGGCCGTTAGTGGTATAATCCCACGATTTTGTACCGACAACATTCGATTAACGATGGATAGCGCGTATATCGAATGAGTTAATCCTTTGCTTAGTATTTATAATAACAACAAAAAGTAAAAATAAAAATAAAAGTATAAAATAATATCTATCTATAGAAAAAAATGTATATACGATATACGAGAATTTTTTAATGAATCCATATTGTGTTTTGATCGTATGAAAAGTACGTAATTTATTTATTGATATGTATTTATTAATATTTATTAATATATATGTATATATATTTATTCGATTATTTTTTTATATTTTATTAAAATTACAGCTTTTTCCCTTTTATTTAGAAAAACAGGAAGATCACGCCAAACGATCGTTTTTTATCAAAATTGCGAATGTAACAAATGAGATAATGAAATTAATATTATCTATATTTTTAAATAAGTCGCAGGTATATATGTATTATTATTTCTCGATTTTAGAGTTGGTTCGGCAAATTACAAACTGCTGTCCTATTTTGTATATTTCGACGCCAGATGCTTCATATCGGTGGCTATTCCACAGTAGTCGATAACCATTTCTACAGATTATATATCGAGCTCTATACTCACAAATACGAGCTACAAAATTTACTTCATTTTAAATTGCTTTGTAAATTCTCTAAATTCTCTGCTGTCAATTTGAACATGATAGTGCGTTAATTTAATCAGTATAGCTAAAATAAATATTCCGTAAATCCATATTCATGAAAATATAAATAAAATATTTCTCATTCTTAAAATAAATATTAAAAAAAAAAAATGCAATAGAAAGAGAGAGAGAGAGAGAGAGAGAGAGAGAGAGAGAGAGAGAGAGAGAGAGAAATATACACTTAAAAAACAATGTCGAACGAAAGATAATCTTTTTATTTGATATTGTAAAAATGAACGAATAAGTATAATTGAATTCGATTGAATCCTCTAGAGAAATTAAGGACTGACAAATGAAAACGATCGTTTACTGATCGAGATCGTTAAAGTCGAGTATCCCGAGAGAAAATATTATCTTTTTGTATATTCGGATATGATCCTATTTCTGTCAGTCCGATGAACATAATTTAGAATCTCACGTGCAGCAGTAAGGACATTCTGGCCATAGATCATTGTCATAAACGCACGGAAGATGAAGAATTTACGTAAAGGTCAATTTTGACAGAAGCATGCAAATAAAGGGTGTTTAATTAAAATGTATTAAACGTTTTCTTCTCGAATCAATAAAGAGTTTTTCTCGATGTTCTACGAGCGAACACAAATGAGAAAAGGTAATAAGAAACAAGAAAAAAAAAAGAAAGTAAAAAGAAAAGGAGAAAAGTAATAATTCTTTATTTTCATCGCTATTATTTTCACTCACAATGGCCATTTCAATTTATATTCTCTGATAGAAGGTACGAATCAAATTGATTTAGCTTTCAATACTTATATGATAAAACGTAACGTATACGCGTTACGTTATGTTATAGCGCTTGATTGAAAATTATTCGTAATTATCAGCAGTTTCGTTCTTCTTCTTTCTTTTTTTTTATTATATTCATTAACTATTCTCTTTAATAATCGTTGACTTTGTCGTCCGATTTATAACTGCGTTAACTGATGCCTTCGATTGTAATTACATATTTTCTATAATAAATAAATAGTTAAGTATTTTGTATAGTTATCAAACGTTATCGATTTTCTTTGAGCGACAATCTGAAACTATGAATATTACAAAGTGATATTCCCTTTTCTACCTTAATTATCAACGATCATAAAGTTAGCGAATGTTTTAACGATAATCGATGAACATTTTGTAAATAAGTATACTCTATGAACATTTACATATACGTACATATATACGATAGAAGAAATTCTTCCTATAGAAACTCTCGTATATGCGCTAACGTGTGTGGATTTGTGAATGTGTATGAAAGAAAAAGAAATAGAAAAATATAGAATGAGCAGAGGAAGAGAGAAAATGAAGATGACAGAGATATATGTACGTACATACAACGCACATACATACATACATACATATATATATATATATGCATGCATACGATATATATCTACGGCACAGCAGTAATGTATGCAATTGGGCCGACTAGCATGTACGTTCTGTTGTTGGTCGAGAATGGTCGGAAGTGATCGTAGGGGGTTGGGTTGGAAGAGGGTAGTGGAGGTGGTGGAGGTGGATGAGGAGGATGAGGAGAGAGGACGATGGTCCGCTCGTACACAATCATAGAATTCTATAGTCTCGGTTGGCGTTGCGCGCGTCAGGTATTATATGGTGTTTAGTTTGCCTCGTATCGTACATGCGCGTCAGCGTGCAGGCGTATACAATGTGGTTTGACTTTCCACACTCGCGATTACACCGAATTAACTTGATATGCAAATATTACTATACCTACGTCGAGTATTTAGTAACATTGTTTCGCTCGTGATCGTATCTAACGATATGACGACGTGAAGTATTTGATTTTGTTAAGCAACTTTTCAATGACGTAAGTATCCAATTGATTCAATCAAATGAAAATGAAAATTTGTTCCATTCGAATTGATCCAATCGTAGTTTCCATGGTTCGACAAGATACATCTCAAAACTAATGTAATATATATACTCGCTATCGATCGAGTTAGAACGACGAGCTAGAAATAATCGAATATTCGAGTTCGACTAGCTTTGCGAAAGGAGGAACGAAATTCCTCTGGTTGCATAGTCCCGAAAATTAACGAGAATTCGCGCGACGAACTTTGGAAGATCCGAGAACGATGGAAGATCGAACAAATTACGTTCCTTTCCCCGAAACGAGCTTCACGAACGAGATACCGCACCTTTTTTCTTTCCTTTTCTTTTTCTTTTTTCCCTCTCTTTTTCCTTATTCGACGTTGCTGCTCGAACTCATTGTCAGTCGAGGGAATTTTATTATCCAACCGGCGGATCTGGGAGGTCGAGGCCGCAACTCGTACGAGAATTGCGGTCCTTCGCTCGAAAATCTACACCTGCCACATGACTACCAATTTTCTTGGATGCGACCAAATTCTCTTTCCACGATGAAGGAAGAGGAAGAGAAAAAAGTAGAAAAAGAAGAAGAAGAAGAAGAAGAAAAAGAAGAAGAAGAAGAAGAAGATTTGATAATATAAGAAAAAGGTTTCCTAGAGTTTTGGAATAAGGGACTTAACAATAGATAGATAGACAAAGTGAAAAAAAAGAGATAGATAGATAGAAAGGAAGAGAGAGACAGAGAGAGAGAGAAAAAAAAGTGAATGAAGAAAGCGAGGATAGAGAATGAACTTTATTACTACCCTCGTAAGTCTTTAGAGCGTACATGCGAAAGACGATGACATCAAGGCCAGCGTTGTATGTCAACCGCTTTGTTAACAAGAACGCTGACCTCTGGTTTAGTCGAGCTTCGCTTACTATCACCTACGAGCCCGTTCGTCACATTACTGACAGCGCAAAATCTCGAATTATCTGCTTGAATGCAATCACAGACCATTGTGTTTTCGTCCCTGTCGCTGATCTCTCCCATCTCCCTCTTACTCTCTCTCTCTCTCTCTCTCTCTCTCTCTCTCTTACGTCGAGTCTGCTACACCTCCCCTCCCACTCTCATCTCCACCCCCACCTCACATCTCACTCTCCCGATTCCCTCGCTCGCGTCCTTTCATTCGCATGCAAATCGCATTGCGGATTACGCGTGTGTACCTGCTGTAAGCTCGCACGCGATAATCTTTTTTAATGGCACTAGGACGATTGCTTGCATTTTTCTCTATTTTCTTTTCCTTCTTCTTGTTTTTGTTTTTTTGTTTTTTTTTTGGTTTTTTATTTTCTTTTTTTTTTGTCTGTTTCGTTTTATTATCCTTCTTCTCTCTATTTTTATCCGAACTTTTTCTTTTTTACAAGTCGAGCATTCTTACACGAAGATGTGATATTTTGTGACGATCGATCGACTCGGATTAATCGATTCAATTTTGATTTTTGAAGCTTAAGTTAGGTGGAAGGGAGAATAGTTCTTTTTTTTTTAATAAAATTTATCTTTTACTATCTTCTTTTTAAATCTTTCTCTTTTAACGCAACGAATAATACGGACTTAATGTAGAAGTAATAAAGGATACTCAATTAAGAGATTATTTAGAGATTCATGAATTACGATGACGTAGAAATATGTTATTATATTTGATTAAAATTCTTACCTTCTGGTAGTTAATAGCAAGTAGAAGATATTTCCTGTCGGCAGATATTTGGTGATCAAAGCTGGACAGGAGCGCCTGTATATAATAAAGAAAAGCAATAGTATGAATTAAAACAAAGTTATGTAAAAAGAGAAAGGGGTAGAAGAGAAAGGTTAAAAAAAAATAGAAACAAATAAAAAAAAAAGAAAAAAGGAACAAGTTAAAAAAAAAAAGAAAAGGTGAAATCCTCCAACGAGAGTGTAATTATCGCGAAGCTTTCTACCACGCACGTCTGGGAATAACTTGAAAACTTATGCGGGCTATAATTTCGATTAATAATTCCAATTAACTTGTGGGACCTAGCGGCACTCATTAAGCGTTATAAATCGTGTCGCGCGAATCGTGCACGAAATTAAAAAGTTATTTGAAGTTATAAAACGCAGGACGCGTCAACTGGTTTCATGTGGGGGCAGGGTGAAGGGAAAGAAATAAAGCGAAGAAAAAAGAGAAAGGAAGAAAGAAAAGAAGAGGGAGGAAGAGAGGTGGAAATTAAATAAGAGAAGCGAAATAGAGTTAAAAAAAAAAGAAAAGGAGAGAAATATCGTTTCTACGACTTTTGTACAAATGGACGAACAGGAATGTTCGGTTTTATTTTTAAAGATATTGACATTCCTGAATAAATGAAGGGCACTTAATAAAAATTCTTCATCGAACGATTGTCTAATTGTTTTCTCGATTAAAATTCCCTTTAAATCGATCTCACGATATTTATATATTAAAGAATTATATCTCTTTTCTTTTAATAAAATTATAGCAGAGATTCGTCAATTTTATGCGAAGCTAGATCAAAGTTCTCCAAAAGAATTATTTTTAAGTAACTCTCAAGGATACGCGTGCACTGGAGTGTCGATAATTGATAGAAGAAAAGAAAAAAGAAAAAAGGAAAAGAAAGAGAAGTTAAAAAAGAAAAAATGCTACGTCAAAAGTTAAAGAAAGTAAGCATTAAATTCGTTAAAACGAGACTCGAATGAAGCGCGATTGCAGTTAGGCGAACTCGCCAACTTCTAATCGGCTTTAGTCCATTCTCCTTGTTTAAAATCGTTCCCGTTAAAACAAACCCAAAACTTGCGCATTTTCCTATCCTCCTTACGAAATATGCTTAACCATCGCCTTTATCGGCTTAACGCGTTAAGTTTATCCATAACGTTTATAGAGAGAAAATAATTAGAAAAGATGTGTTTGAAATCAAAAAGAATATAATTTTCATACCGTTTCCCGATATTTAATAAACGATGGAATTTCCATTAATATTAACAATCGTCTTAATAGAATCTTTTTCAATTGTTTCGTGACATGAAAATGATTCGTCTATGTGGAATTAAAAACTCGAATCTTTTTGATAGATCTATTATTTTTTTTCGTTTCGTTTCTTTTTTCCTGCTGTTTTTCAATTTTTTAATTTTTTTTTTTTTTTCGTATTTCTCGTTTCATTCATACTAGATTTCAAACGATGATTAAATTGTTCATTGACGCGATCGAACTCATGGACGACCTGTTTCCTTGTTTTTTTTTCTCTCTTTTTTCTTCTTTTTTTTTCCTTTTATTTTTTTCAATAGCAAAAGAAATACATATATCTAAATTAAAAATAGCCGCGCGGAACAATATCGTAAGACCAGTCATTAATCATCTTCTAATGGTCGACCCGTGGTAAACGGTAAGGCGTGTTGCCAGCGATCAATTACTCACGTCACGACTTGATAAATAACGAGCAATTACTGTAGGATTCGTCTGTTGTTCTCGATTCCCGAGAAAGCTGCGAGAGCGTATTACGTGAATTACGGATGAATATCAGCGATGCACGAAAGCGACGATCCATGTTTCAGAACGAAAAATAATTTCAGTTCAATCGTGTGTATGCGTATATACTTCTTTTATTTATATCAACCTTTCCACGAATACTTTATTTTTGCAAATGTACCAAGAAGGTTATATCTATATTGAATCGAACGTTGAAAAAGAAAGTAAATATGTTTTACGATCGATCGATCGAATAAGCAGAAAGCGAACGAAAAATTAAAAGAAAAGGTGATAATACTCTTTCGTTTATTCGATTAATTGATAACAGAAAGCGACCCTTAAATCCTCCCTCTTCGAGAAAACAAAAAAAGTGAGAAAAATTCAAATCGAAACTAAACTCTTTTATTTTAATTATGAAATACTTACGGAGTTGGTCATGTTGAGGATGATCTTAGAAGAGGCCGATTCGACGTTATAGATAAGAAGATTTCCAATCTCGTCACGATAAAGGATCTCGTTTCCTAAAAAAAGAAAAAAAAAGTGATGCGTGTGTTAAAAGATATATTATAAAAAATATCGCTTGCTGATAGATCGATAAAACTTGTATGCATTGTATTTGAATAGGGTTAAAGGTAAGACAAATATACGTGGTTTGGGAGAAGGAACGAACGAAGGAGTATTCAAGTAGTCGAATAGTTAAGAGAATCTTTAATTTGAAATACAACACTAGCCTTATGCAAGCTCTTAGAACTAACAAGGAACATCTTCATTGGCTATTCGGAGGATTCCCATCACACAATCCAATCCGTAAGGCCTCGAGCGTTGCATTACGAGAAACCGTGGAGCATCGTAATGGAGAAGCAGAATCCTGTAGAATCCGATAAAGCGGTTGATGTCGACAAAGATTAGATAGCCGTTGCGAGAGTAGAATTTCTCTTGGGGTATGGGAAATCCCGTAAAGCGACGTTTCGAGAATAGACGTTGTTAATCGATGCTCTCCCCCTCGAGTTCGGTTTACTTCCATTTCTTTTCCACTTTGTGTTCCTCTCTTTTTTCTTTTCTTTTTTTTTTTTGTCAACCAGTAGAAACAAGTTTTTTATCAACTCTTTATATGTTGGACCTGCGTGTTGACTAACCCGAAGACCGATTTAAAGAATGTACTTACTTTGTTCTTTGTTTTTTTTTTCTTTTTCTTTTTTTTTTTTTTTTACCATGAAATCAGCACTGTTGGAATTACAGAGTTATGCAAACAGTGTCATGTTGTTAAGCGTATAGGATTTTTTTAATTTCATTGCTTCATGATCGATGTATTTTTATATAAGGAGAAATTAACGATCATCGAAGTGCGACATACCGAACGATCTACTACACTTATGTACGAACGAAAGAATTTTTTTTATATATTTTTCAACGAGAACTCCTTCTTGCTCAACCTTTCACGAACATTATCAGAGAAACGCAAACGATTTCTCTCGTTCGAATAGATTCGAAATCCATCGCGTGGAAACATTACGCTCTCGTACTTTATCGATGCTTCGTAATTTTGCTCGGAGCGATTCCGAAAGAGAAACGTTGGACAGAATGACGGATTGCAGCGTAGACTTTTGATACTTATCGTTTTGGAAATGCTGGTAGCATCGATTCCAAAGCGAGCGAGCAAGCGAGCAAGTGAAGAGAGAGAACACGAGAGAGAGAGAGAGAGAGAGAGAACGATATATATGTCATTATGCTTTACCGATCTTCCAACGCTCTTAAAACTACGAATCGTTTCTTTCTTCATCGGATTTCGAACATTCTTCTTCTTCTTCTTCTTTCTCTTCTTTCCCTTTTTTTGCGGATCACGTCGTGAACCATTTTTTCAGTTCACGTAACACTTAGCTTCAAATCCGATCAATCGAATCTTATTATATTTTATTTGTGAAAAAAAGGATCAATCATAATACACACACACGTGTCAGAAAAAATTTTTTAAAGACACCTTTCGTATGATACTTTTTAAAATATGATTTAAATTTTGTATTACTGACTTCTATTCTAATATCAGTGATACATTTTAACAGATATTTTGTTATTCCTATAGATATCGTGCTATTCTTTCATGTTCATCCTTCCCATCGATGCAATCCGTAGAAATATTCAATTTTCCATGCAAACGAAATATCAAATTCTATCGTGAAATTTTTTTTGTATTCTTTTTTTTTCTTTTTTTTTCATTTGGTTTCCATCTAACCGAGAACGGTTAGAGCCTTTCGAAGCCTTCCGAAACCAGTCATCGAACCGATACGAAATTAATACAGAAAGCTTTCAGGAAGTGAATAGAGTTTAACGGAGTGTGCGATCGAGAATCAGAACTCAACATTCTAAATCCGATTACTTCCGATTAATGCATCGATTTGCTACAGAATATTACAAGATTATGTTTGGAGAAGAGACACACATGGTAACGTCATACAACATTTGACATTTGATTGCATCGTCTATGTATAGGTAATATGTCTTCCATCAATGACATATACGAATTATTCTTTACTATCTATCTATATATTCATAACATCTTCCTCTTTACCGCAAAATTAATCGTCTTACATTTCTATTACTTCTTTTCTATCCCAATCCTATTAAAGTATTATTTTAATTGGTCGGATATTAAATCGAAAGAAAAAAAATTGGAGAAAAAAGTTGAACGATTTATAATCTCTCATTTTATGAGCAATTCAAATTAAAAATATTGCGTTATTAGCGTTAGTTTTATCCTTGAAGCGTGATTTTGAACAATTATTCGAAATCACCGAAGCACAAGCACGATTGCACAAAATTGTTGATTAATATATATATACATATATATATAAAAAAGAAAAAAAAGAGAAAACTTCTGGATCGATATCAAACAATTTTCGAACGTAAACGAAATTTTGAAACGAATTATTGAAACGAACAAAGAAACGAAAAAAATAAAAAAGAAGAAAAAGAAATTTGGACATTCGATGGAAATTTCATAGATATGACATCAATAACAAGATGTCCGTCGATGGTGTTACGATTGGTAATGATAGAAGTAGCATTCGCATAACGTGTGGACACGTCGATCGCCTCTATGGACCATGAAATCCGAGGCAGTCGCGCGAAAGCGAATTTCCATGAAAATCGACGAAACGCTAGCCGAATTGCGTGCAAGAGATGGAGGGAATCGCGACTCCGTTACGTTCCTACGTTTGCGTGTGAGTGCGTGCATCCGTGATGGGATTGCATCGGATATTAAAGGGTTACGTAATTCACCGCTCGCACATCGCGAATTATAGAAGGACAAAGTATTGTACCTGTTATCTATGCCCTAGGACAATACTTTCACGATTATAACCATTAATGTGCATCGAGCTAAATCACTTTCTCGTTTTAACGTTCTTCTTCATTTATTTTATCTTATTTTATATTATTTTATATACATATATAAAATATATGTTTATGTATATTTTATATAAGTATATAAATTATATATTATATATTTATATATAATTATATATGTGTGTGTGTGTATGTGTGATAAATCTTTTACGTGGATAAAACTTTGTTGCTTGTTCGATGAGGTTTTATTAATTGTATTATAAGATAGTGATGCATCGTAACAATTTTTAAGAATTAGGTATATATTTTATATACACACATACATACACACACATATAAAGAAAAATAAAATAGATATATCTTGAAGGATGTACAAGATGCAATTACGAAGAAAAGAGAAAGAAAATGCTTCGAAGTTCTAGTCTTCTCGAAACTCACATCGATCTTCATGACAAAAGACGAAGCCACGAATAGTTTTTCGTCGCGAAAGAATATCCATTGATGTTATCAAATAAAAGAACTCTACTCCATCTTAATAATTCTCATTGTTCTTCTCATTAATGATTATTATATTAAAACATCGATACATTTACAATATTTCAATATTTTGTTATATATATATGTGTGTGTACTTTTTTAAATATATACTTTATTCGTCGAATATATATTTTAAATATTATATATATATATATATATATATATATATATATATATATATGTTAATATAATACAATTTTTCTCGAGATAACGAGCACATCATTATTCAGTAATTATATCTCGGATCTCATCCCAAAAGAGAAAAAAGAAGAGTCAAATCGTTCTCGATCCATTATAAAATTTTTCGCACGGGTCACTATTCGTCCGAGCTTCGCGTCTTTTTAACGTATCGTTCGTTTCCTCTAAAGGCTGCTCATTACTCGTGTTATTTTATCGTATCGCGAGCATTATTCATTTTCAACGATAAACCATTGCAACTGCGCAGCTCGTAATGATGCCAGTTTTTCACGTTTTCGCATTAAGAAAAATGTGGCAATAGATCGTTATAAAATACGTACGATAAGGATTATCATATCATAGATCGTTGAAATCCATTTAAAAAATATTGCGAACTTGCATAGATAAAGTTCGATCAAATATTGACTCGAAACAATAGAAAACTTTAAAATTTTATCCAACCAAATCGAAGACACATTAATTTCAATCTAACATCGATCTTTTACGTTTGTTTTCTGCAATAAAGAAAGGTAAAGAAAGAAAAGAAGGTATAAGGTAAGGCTCATAGTAGTAGGGATAAGATCCATTTTAATAAAATTCTATCTCATTTCATTTCATGGCCGTATCGCTTTTGTGCTTCGGCGATGATTGTAATATTAAACATAAAAAATAAAGAAGAGAGAAGATGAAAAGAAATTAGCGGTTGAAATATAGTGAGGATGGACTGAATGATTTATTGAGAAATCTGAAGGACAAAAAGCAAGTTTCAACAGAAACAAGAAAAAAATAGAAATAAAAAGAAATAAAAAAAAAATAAAATCCACGTGTATATTGCTTTTCACATATGCTGTCTTTATTAGTACTATAAAATGTGTATTAATCAATCAGGAGAGGTTACATTATTTTCTCCAATGCAATATTACTATTGACAATAATTATACATATATTCAATATGACAACGCAATTAGACTAATTATTCGAAATAGACATTCATTATGTATAATTAATCAAAATATATATATATATATATATATATATAATTTGAGAGGAGGAACGATCGTTTAAAATATGATCGTTGTCAAAGGATTCATAAAAATTCCAATCGTTTTATAAAAATCCCGTTTTATAAGAGAAACTTACTTCTTCCTTCTTGCTTCGTAAAAAAAAAAAAGAAAAAAGAAAAAAGAAATAGAGAATGAAAAAGAAAAACACGTAGCAAATCGAAAGAAGGTTTTAGATCGAACCGAAATATTCGATGAAAATATTAGGCAATGGAAAAACATGAAGGAGCAAGGCAAAAGTTGTGCTTCGACATCCCATTTGGTGTATGTGTGTGTGCAGGCAGGTAGGGACGATATTTCGAACGATAAAAGGAGAATGTAAGAGAAGATATATCGAAGCAACGAGTGACACGTATACCAAGAGAGGCTGCCCAGTGGGACCTGTTACCAGAAGATAACAATGATTCTCACGGCCTGAAGCCAACCAACTGGTAGTTCTATTCTCCTAAACTACTAAACTATATATATATATATATATATATATATATATATATATATATATACATATAAAATAGAAGAAACTAAGAGAAACAAAGAGACAAAGAGAAACAAAGAGAGAAAGAAAAAAAGAATGAGAAAGAAAGAAAAGCAAAGCTTTCCGAAGCGGTCGTTTAGTTCGTATTGCGGTGGTCTTCGCACACCGTTTACGATCATCCCCAGGAATCGGACGCATTTCCCGCATAGGGAAAAGCCTCCCTTGGGTATACTCTGCTACGCTTTTCTGGTTGAAACGAAAGCTTGTGGACATTCGTGAATGTTCGTCGATGTTTCGAATGTTTCTGTCTTTCTTCTTGACGTTACTTAGCGCTCGTGGGAATATCCAAAATTATGGACAAATTTCACGAACTAACATATATATAGTTATACATATTATATATATATATATATATATATATATATATATATATACATATATACTATATCTATATCTAGTATTCATGCGATTCGCCATTCCGATAGTTCAACGTTTCCTTCTATAGCTAGCTTCACGATTGCTATCACAAACAGGAAACTGAGAGACAGTGCGTGTACCTGTATTTCCGTGTGCGTTCGGGTATAAATAAATGGTTGTAGCGATAGGCGCCAGCAGATCGGTCGATTTTGTAGAAGGGAAGAAACCCATGATCGATTGCTCATGGACAATGCGATCGAAACGGAAATTGAATGCTTCGAACATTTTTTTTTTTCTTTTTTTAGTTGTTCCGATCGTCTTCTTCATTACCTTGTCGTTGTTGCGGTTAATTTTTCTTTTCTCTATGGAAATAAATAATAATCTGAATAATTGAATTCGATCGTAATTCGAGAATTTTTCGTTCGATTCGTCTCTTCTTCTTTTTGGTTTCAGATTCTTAGATTGACGATAGTAATGATAATTAGATAATTTATGAATTTGTTTTTATATCGAATTTATTTCTACATCGTATGGACGAATATACTTTTTATAAATATTTTATACCAATCCCTTATCATTATCAAAATTAATTAAATCGTTAAATTCGATAGTCAAAGGGGAAGATGGTTAAAGAAATAAACGATTCATTCAACCGGAGGAAATATTTATTTAATCCAATGAATCGAGTAAAAGAAATCGTGTGATCGGAGAAAAGAATCGATTGGATCCCCGGAATTAAAGCAAACGAATTTGGTGGTTGAAGGGGAAAGCAAAAAAATAAAAAGAAAAAGACAAAACTAGTACAAAAAAAGAAACCGACTAGGACTAGGTGAAAAAGGAAACGTAAAGAAGATGCCGAAGCACCGAAGCGCTATTTTAAGAGGAAACTTTTGTCTCCGTCGGTAGAAACGGATTTAATCAGTGGCCATTATGCGTGCTCCGAAGTCGAAACGATACAGCTTCTGCCAAAGTTTCTTCGGGTCTACTTCTCGCACCAACGATTCAAGGGAGGGAGTAGTGAAATAGTATATATATATATATATATATATATATATATATATATATATCTGCGCGTGCTCTTGGTTACCAATTACCACGAGGAAACTTGTCCGTAGCATTTCTACGTTCCGTTTCTTCCTATTGTACATTAATTAACGACAGTTTTTTCCAACGTCCCTTATTTAACCGACTTCATAACTGCCAATGTGGAACCACCAATTAATGGTTGGCCAGAAGATCGCAGCTCAGTCTTTTTCCGGCTTGTAACTATCTCAAGGTCATTCTGAATGGTTAGAAAGAGGAAATGCCTTTCAGATTTAAAGACGCCATATTTACAGGATAAAACAGAGCCGTTTCGAGGGAAAGAAAAAGTAAAGAAAAGAAGAAGAAATAGAAAGGATACTTGGTCGTTTCTCACAACTAATTAGCTTCTTTCGTTGATATCGATTCTAGAATAGTCGAGAATGAAACATAATATATATATATATATATATATATATATATATATATATATATATATATAAGAAAGACAAGTGGTAGGAGAATTGTTAAAGAAAAAAAAAGGAGATAGAAAAGAAAATAATAATTTTTTAAAATGTACTTTTTATTATATACCGTATGGACTATAATTTGTAATTGAGAATTCCATGCTGTGTAGGCAGTAATTAGTAAGAGATAGATAGATAGAGATAACGATAGAGAGAGATAGAGAGAGTGAGAGAGACAGAGACACAGAGAGAGAGAGAGAATTCGTGAATGCAACGAGACAGTCCCCTTGCAGTCTCCCATCGGCAGGGAGATCACGGCTATTGTCGCAAATTGGGGGATCGCGATACCCGGATATACCCACGCTACGTGTCCTGCCTGGCCTTTCTCACCCCCTCTCGTTTCCTCTATCAGCGTTAATTTCCCTCTACTCTGCTTCCATCTTCTCTACCACCAACTACACAACCGCCTACGCCTCCACCTCCTCCTCATTCTCCTCCTATTTCTCCTCCTCCTCTTCTTTGATCCCTACACGTATATGTAGCTCCATCGATTTCCTAGAGCTTCGAGAGTAAACATTATTTTAAACAATTACGAGACAAGAACCCTATGAATAGTCACGCTAATGACTCTGATATCAACCATCTTCTAATCGACGTATTCGATATATTCTATTTTATTTTTTAGAATTAGACCTAATCCGATCTGAAAGATCTCAAAGGTATTCGTTTATTAGGGATTGATATTTTCTACATCTTTTTCCTTTCTTAAGTAATTCTGACGTCGAAATGACAAGATATTTGAAGAGTTAATAATCTTTTAAATAATAAAAAAGAGTTGTTAGATAGTGAAAGAAGAATTAATAAAAATAAAAGTAACGATACGGGATCCGTACCTGGCGCATAATTTAAATAAGATCGTAATAGTAATCTGTGTTATTCTCATGATCTATAACTATATCCTGCGTCTTCAGTTTTTAATATCGATTCTTACGATTTTAGATAAACTAGAATATGATTATTATTTTATTTGTGATATCTGACAAATTTAACAGGTGTCCCGGCGACAGCTCTACTTCGTTAGGAACTATAACAAGTTCTTTGAAAGATGCACGATATAAAAAAAAAAAAAAAAGAAAGAAAGAAAAAAGAAAAAATAAAGAGAGTAAAGAGAAAAGAAAGAAAAAAATTGTTCCATTACACGGGCAACCCGTTAAGGAACGCGTTCAAAACGGGTGCACCGGCTGCGATTTTTCTTTTGGCCAAGGGTTGATAAATTGGAGAATGGAATAATAAATGATGTTGCCTAGCTTGTCGAGAATAAATATAGACTTATGCCGTGGTAAGATAAATGTATATTCTTTATTATTATTCTATATATGTATCCGGGATTATCTTTATTTTATTAAATAGAACTTTGATGAAAAGTAAATCCCTATCACGGAAAATAATGTTGATTTTATTTTATGAAAAGAATTTTATATGAGAGAATACATTATATTGAATAAATACAATCGGTTTAATCAAAATTGATGATATAAATATCTTTTCAATATTACTTTATTCAGCTACATAATGAATAATCACGTTTTTAGAATCACCTTTTATAGTTTTCACATTATGCTTAAGTATTCACATCTTATCTTACCATTCACAGATCCTCAATCTTTTATGAGATATCCATTAGTACCGTCATCATTCATATAATATCCACTCACATATTTCATAACTTTCATCCATTCATTTTAATGCTTACTTAAATGTCATTACATTCATATCCCAATAATCTTACATTTTTACTACTTAATCACAACCAATAACAACGAAAATCCTTTCATTGGACTTTCATGACAGGTATTAAATTGATTCGTGTCGTCTAACAAACCCCACACACACACACACATATGTAACAAACATACGCTTCGTTGACATCCATCGGAAGATTAACTTACCAAAAGACAAATCGCCCTTATTTCATTCAGGACACCCTAACTCCAGAAAGGGCAAGCTTTGGTCTACCCTATATAAGGAATCACTCGGGAATCCCACAAAAGGACATATCTGAACCGTAGTCGTCGAGCTTCCAGCAAGACGGGATAGAAATAGGATAGAGGAAACAAAAGAGAAAGAGAGAACGAGAAAGAGAGAAAGTAAGAGAGAGACAGAGAGAGAAAGAGAACTTGAATCGCATTAATGCGCTAGAAATATATTGTGCGGATGTCGGTAGTAGAGGCTTCAGCAGGGTTTATCGGTAAACGCATATGGAGTCAACCGCGCACTGAGTTACCTTAATTTGGTGCGGAGTAGATGGCGGCTGTGGTTCAGCCTAGCGTGAAACTCTCATCAACCACTATAATTACCGGCATAGAGTACACCTTTCTCGCTCTCTTCTCGTCTAGTCGAATTGCTAGCAGCACCAACCACAACCACCACTACCATCACCGACTCAAAGCACTCTGCGACGCTTTTTACTTTTATTTTTACTTCTTTTTCTTCCTTTTCTTCTTCTTCTTTTTCTTCTTCTTCTTCTTTCTTTTCCTCTTTTTCTTTCTCTATTTCCTCCCCTTACCCTCCTCCTTCCTTTTCGTTTTTTCCTTCCTTTCTCATTTCTCTGCACTCGACTCTCCTCTTTCTTCACTTCCCGCATTCGTCAGTCTTAGTCCGATGGTTTTTAAAGTGACACCACCAGCAGAGTTCATTTTCCCAAAGCTTCACGAATACCCGAAACGAACGCAGTCGTTATTTCTGTTAATTTTTAAGAGCAGTCTCCCAAGAGAGAAAGAGGAGAGGAAGAGAGAGGAGAGAGAGAGAAAGAGAGAAAAGATTTGGACAGTAGAAAATCGCTAGACATTACTTCGAGTTCGCTACGGTAATTGTATCGACCCATCTTGTTTCCTCGCGCGTCGAATAGCGAGAGCTGCGATTTTTCTGTGTCTCCTTCTTTAGAGTTACTCGCCACTATCTACCTTTATTCTGTAGGAACAACATCCGTAAAAAAAAAGAAAGAAAAAAAAGAAATGTGGACACCTCGCCAAAGCGGGCTCGCTCTACTATTTAACAATTTACGTGGGCCCATTAAATTTTCAACCACCACTTGGTGGTACAATATTTTCTACTCTTCAAATGGCATTCATTCTATATGCAAAAATTGGAAAATCTGAAATCTGAATTTCACCGATTGAAACGTTATACGATCGATATATACCTGATTATTATTTAACGTATACACTTTTTCTTTTCTTCTTTTTTCTATATCATACATGCGAGATAAATCAAACAATCGAATACAACGTCCTTGATAAATACATCTCCACGTTTGATACAAGTCTATTCGACCATGATAAATTTACTCGTCTTCATATTTAGACGACAACAAACTCGTCGTAATAGCTTTTACTTATCCCTTCTACTTTGTTACAATTTTCCAAAAGGAAAGAAAATGTTTTCATCGTTGTGTACTCTCTTCAACCTTCTCAACCTTTACGGTTTTGATGGGTTGCTGACGCGAAAGATAATTCGGCTGGCTAATCTCGGTAGAAAAGCTTTTGTCGTATAAGGATACAAAGGAAAGAACATTTGTCTCGGTTTAAGACAATTGAAAGTGCGAAACACTTACCGCTGAGCCAGGTCGCGTTGAAGCTCTTGGGAGATAACGAACCGGCGAGCCATTCTTCGAGGGAAATGCCAGGCGCGCTTGTCGTTCTTGATGCCGAGCTATCTGGACTACCGGTCAAAAGAATTGCTGCGGCTACGACCAAGGCCAATGCGACAATGGCTACCAAGCCGCCTGCCAACAGCCGACGCCAATTTGTCCGCTTGTTCTTCGTCATTAGATCCTGCAACGATAAAACACGTGCTTTGTGATAAAATGTAACATTCTTAGCAATATGTATTCGTATCTCTTTTTCTAACTTTCTTTCCTTCTGTCTTTCTCTTCTTTTTTTGTTTTTCTTTTTTTCTTCAATCCAGATTTTACATTTTTTTTTTTCATGGTAAATCTCGTGTAACGTCATCTTTGTTTTTATTGTTTTACCTTTTTTTTTTTTTTATTTGATTTAGTCGATTTTAAGTAGTAAAAGTTTTTCAACGTATGTGAAATTAAATAAAAAAAATATTGCTTACAAGGATATATAAGTATATAAATACAAGTAGAAATAATATTAGATCACAATTGGATGATAGAAATCTTCTGAAAACTTTTATCTTTTAGCAAGTCTGTAATTTCGCGCATCGTAAACTTTTTCGTCTCTCTCTTTCTCTCTCTTTCTCCCCCTCTCAGTCTTTTTTCCTTTTTATTTTATCCAACTTCGTTAAAGTTGAATATATAGGGATAAGTAATTAAGAAAGGTGAAACTGGAGGAAAGTATAATGGATAAGAAAGATAAAGGACGTATAGTTTAAGAACTTGATATTACAGATTCATTAAATAATCTGCCTCTAGATAAAATTGTTTCTGGTTAAAAGATTTTTATTTATCATCATATCTTCCAATCATGATTATTTTCTATTATCCTTTTTAAAATTTCATCAATGGCAGAACAGTAATTGAGTATTCAAAAAACGCGTAATTAGAGAGCGAGAGCGAACGAGAGAAATAGAGAAAAAAGAGAGAGATAAAGAAAGAGAGAGAGAGAGAGAGAGAAAGAGAGAGAGAGAGACAGTGAGGTCAAGCTTCATTGAATTCATCGACGTTTAAGGTTAACCCAATATCATTGTCCGAAATAAAAGCTACCAATTTTCTACTAACCGGAAATATCAAGGAGAAAATCGAGATGCAATATATCTGAGCGACTTTTCAATAAAGCAAAATTCTTAGATAATAAAATAAAAGAAGAAAAGGAAGAGAAAGAGAGAGAGAGAGAGAGAAAGAGAGAAATAGACGTAAGAAAGAGGAAACAAAAAATAAAAGTCGGAGATCAGTCCAAATAATTTCCGACGCTCGTGAAATTGTTCTTGGAATTTAGAGATAACTGTCCTTCCAATATACTAAAGATTTTTCTTCACTCGCGCCTTTTCCGAATCGTCGAATCGTCTATCTATCCAACTATCGTCTATGATAGAATGCAGTTTCGATAAGAAATGTATGTGTATGTGTGTGTATGTCTATATATATATATATATAATGGTAGAAACCTTGGTCTCACACGTGGCGAACAACGAATCTTATCGAGAATTGGATTTCCGAGAAAATAACAGAACCGAGATGAGGCTACTTTCGCGTGGGATCACCAATCGGCAATTTTATATTTATAAATCTTTCTTCATCGAAATGAAATTTCATCGTTTCATCGAAAAACTATCAACTTCATTCTTCCAACAAACTGCTTACAAGCGTTTCTTCTTAAACTCAAATTCAATTCGAGAATTTTGTCTGATTAAATCTAATATAAATGTTTCTGAAGGTTTGCGCTCGATGGATAATACTTTGCCGAATCAACAGAATTTTCTATTCATTCTTGTAAATTTTTCTCCTCTGGCAAAATTTTGCTTACTTTAGTCTCCTCTCTTTTTTTTTTTTTTTTTTTTTTTTCACGTCGACGATTTAAAATGCCTGCGTAGATCTACCTACGTAAAATCTAGAATTTTTCTTTCTTTTTTTTCTTTTTCTTTTTTTCGTTAATCGATGTAAATGATGAATTATGATAACGATGATATTATTTAAATTTAATTTTCATAACATAAAAGAATTATTGGATCATGGATCGCTAGATATAATGATTCATAATCGTATTATCGTGTTAAACAAAGAACTTTTATCCTGGAAATATAAGATCGTTTCGAGATAATTGGTTAGCATAAGGGGAGAAAGAGATATATTAGAAATTTTACGGTTCGAAAACGCGAAAGAACAAGAGAACCATGAAAGGAGATATTTATTACATTCCATTAATGTTGTTTCGATTGGTTGCCGCGCTCAAGGGGTGAGTGTTAGCAAGAATATCACCGAAAAAGCAAGTTATAAATTGTTCTTGGATATTCGTTACGATCAACCTTCTACGATAAGTGGCGAACAATCATAACGATAAATAATTTTAGCGTGCACTACCGTACTTCTATCGGTTTGTAGTGAATCGCCCAACGATATTTCAACGAGCGTCTTTAAAAGTTATCGTCCTTATCTAGCTTTTCTATATCGATTTGACAAAAATCTATAAAACGTTAATGTCTCTGATAAGAAAGATATATCGTCAACATTTTTTCAAACAAAATTTTAACATATAAAAGAAAATTCATATCATAGAAAATATTTATTTTCTTTTACATTAACCATTTCTTATTATATTTTTAATTCTCTTAGATAAATCTATCTTTAGAAATGTTATTATCTTTATAATTTCATATTATATTAGAAAATACTGTTTACGTATGTATTTCTACATACGTAAGAGGATCAATACCCGACGTTATAGATCTTCGATTTCCTAATAGCATTCTCTTATCTAATACTAATAATGATTTACAAGGAAATTTATTGAATTTACGCGCTCATCTTCGTCGATAAGTCGGATGCTGGAAAGACTCTGTGGGACCGTCGCGATGTGTACCCGATGGAACGTATTGGAGAGCAGACCATCTGATTTACGAGCTCTTCGGCCGTGTGTAAAATTTATTTATAGTCTCTCTTGCTACTTCGAGTTGTGGATTAAATCGACTTCACCGTCGTGGGAGAACTAGATTGATATTTTATATTCGAATCTGACTTTGTAATATACATACTGCCTGCCGCTGTATACTTCTTTCAAATTCCGACAGTATTTTACATTTCAAATTATTGATATCGTTCCCTTTGGATCACTTACTCCATAGATCAAAAAGAGAACAAATATTACACATATACATATTTTGATACTTATTCATTCTACGTATACCATGAATTATGATTACGACGGTGACAATTATATCCATTCGTTTTTTAAAGAAAAACATGTAAATGTTTCAATTATAATATTAATTTATTATGCAATATTTATCATAAACTAACTTTTCTAAATTAACTTTTTTTTATAAACGATACAATCTAGTATCGTCCAATTTTACAAGAATGCGTACGTTGTTTTCAATTTATGTATCAACCTCAAATAATAACATATCCTACGTTTATTCAATCAATTAACGTTTGATTATGTTAACATTTTTATTAATTTCACAAACGAAATGTGATCAATGAATATTTAATTGTCATAAAAATATTTTATTTTTTCAGGACATCGTTATATCCATCAATTAAATCAATTCGAATGATAGAAAAGAAAATAAAATGGTTTTACATCGTTTCTAAGTGATAATAGACATCAAATAAACCCAAAAGTTGTGTTTGCACATTACGGGTTATCAAAGCATATATTACGTATGTGTAAACATTGCAACATGAGTTTAGTAATGTAGTAAGTTCGCGTCGTTTACGAGCGCGTATGCTTACGTTAATCCCGAAGTACTTTTAATTATTACTGTTAGTATTACTAACACAGCGAAACAGTTTTTATGAGCTTATATTATTATTTGTCTTCCTTGTTTCCGTTTAATTTGATAATAAAATGAACATAAATTAATTATTTACTTGAGAAATTAAATAAGAAATTTAATTTTCTTGTTTTTTTTTTTCGAAGTATTTATCCACCGTATTTGTTGAAAATTAATAAATGATAATCAATAAATAATTAAATAGTACATTGTTGAATTTGTTCCATATAAAACATCGAAAAGAAATTCAATTTACGTTCGCAAATTAAATCGATCAAAATAAAAATTAAGCCAAATAATTTTATAATATATTTCGAAATGAATATACGAAGTATATAATTCTATTACGAGAGAATAAATATTACAAATTTATTATAACCGAAATTCTTTTTCAACTTTTTAATATATCTTTGTGTGTATCAAAAATTTTAATTCTTTGTGCATATGTTATTTCGATAGGAATAATCTCTCTCTCTCTCTCTCTCTCTCTCTCTCTCTCTCTCTTTCTCTCTTTCTCTATCTATCTATCTCTCTTTCTTCCTTTGTCGACTTTTCAGTGAATCTTTTAACACGATAGAACACTAATGCAATATTGGTCGTTATCATGGCGGCAAGGATAAATTTAAGAGTCAGTCGAGCTTTACAGAAGGTGTAGAATTGCATTAAGCTACAGGGAAACTATTTTTCATCCAGATTGTCGTGCAAGAAAATCGAAATAATTTATCGTTTATCGAAGCGACCAAGGTCGATACAGTTTCACCGAGCCAATCGTTCAAGTTAGATTGGATTGAACATATTTTTACTCTCTCTCTCTCTCTCTCTCTCTCTCTTTCTTTATCTCTTTCCACCAACTCCATTCCTCAACTTGTCTCTCTCTCTCTCTCTCTCTCTCTCTCTCTTTTTCTGTAGTAGTTGCTTTAATTTCTTTTCGATTTCTCCTATCCTATCTTCTAGTTTAACCGCTTCTCTCTCCTTCCCCTTTTCTTTCTTCTATTCCTCGTCATCGTTTCTCTTACTTTTTCTATCTATCTATCTATCTATCTCTTCCTTCAACTCGTCCTCATCTAAAAGTTATACGCGGAGAGGATGCAACTTTTTTATTGCGTTCGAATTGCTCATTTACTCCACGTAAAGTTAAATGAGAGTGGAGAAGTGGAACGAACCTGTGTTTTATAACTTAAAAGAGAAAGGGAAAGAGAGGGAGAGTGCAAAGGACAGATGGAGAAAGAGAGAGAGAGAGAACCGAGAAAAGTGTTTGAAAGACATCCACATGATTGATATTTATGCTAAAAATATCGATATTTTATTAAATATATCTATTTAACTTATCGAATTATATGTTTGTACGATTTACGTTATACTAATATATTATGTTACATTTATATATTATTTATATTATAATAATACACTGTACGGGTTATAATTTCAATTAAAAAAAAATTATTAATGATGATCGCGAATGTATAGAAGACAGAAAGGAAGAGGAAAAGAGAGAGAGAGAGAGAGAGAGAGAGAGAGAGAGAAGATAATGACGAGGAAAATATAGTAAGCCATTTTAATGGTATAGTTTTCCCTTGAAAATAAGACTAATTTCCTGGGTCTTTTGTATGAAAACCACATATCCAGCTCCTAACTTTACCAATTTACGACTATATAACTCTTAGGTAGGTACTGCTTTATGTAGATCGATCAGGTAGTAGATATATACCCATAATAAAATACGTCACGTGATGAAACTGTTCACAAATTGTATGGAGAAAATACATTGTAACATTCGATTGCTTTAATGTTAATAAACGCGACTGAATTAAATACGTAAGAATTATTGAAGATATATCAGAATGAAATAATACAAATTTCTAATTTATTGGGCTATTTTTTAAAGAGAAAAAAAATTAAAATATGTTTCAGTTTTTTTTCTTTTTCTTCTTTTTTTTTTGGCAGGAGGAGAGAAAGAAAGATAGAGAGTGCGAATAAACCTCACTATACAGCGTGAGTACCATTAAAAAATAATATAAAAAATACCAGGATGGACATGAAACCGAAAAAAAAGTACTCTGACGATCTAACGTAAAAATTTTAGGTAGAATTTCACCGTTGATTCGGGTCAAACTCAGGACAACCGATGTCCAAAATGTAAAAATTTAAATCCCCGATATAGAAAACTGTCTTAGTATAAAAATATATTTGAAATGCTAGTAGATAATAAATTCAAAGAAATTCCACGTTCAATAAATTACAAGTCTCATTATATTTCTACCTTCGATTTATTAATTTTTAATTAATAATAAATAAACTTGTACGATCGTACATTGAATTCTAAATAAAATATAGATATTCGTTACGCGATACTGACATTCTATATTTGTTTCAGTATACTATTCATTCATTATTTTTCAACGTAAAAGTCAAATTTATATGTAGCATTGTTAAAATAAAATAAAAAATAAAAGTTCATAGTTCACACGCGAATAAAACATATACATCGTATTAAATTATAAGAGAACGCGCATGATATTTTGTAAATCAAGGCAGGAGAGGAATATAAATAAAAGAAAGAAGTTTTCACGAAATTATGTGTATATATATATATATATATATATATATATATATATATATATATATTTATATGAAAAGCATGAATTCGTACATAAGTACATAAATACATATACAATGCTTTCGACTGGAAATTCTGTAGAAAACTTTGAGAATAACGTGCCGAAACATTTAAGCAGAATACGTAGGTGTTGATTTCGAAAGTTACACATGTAGGTGTGGTAAACATTGTAACTACGCGAGTAGTGAAGCATTTATGTGGTCTTCCGTTATTCCGTTTATAGCAAATGTGTGCTATCAACTCTCACGTAATGAAGCAACACGAACCTATTATTTGTGTTTAGTTTCTAACAGTGCCGATTGTTTGTATTCATACAAGAGTTATGAATTTCTCAATAATAGGAGATACGTATTAAATTTAAAATTGAAATTTCGCTACTCAATATGATTTGTTTCATGTTTCCGTTATACTAATTATAAATGTATCATATACGTGATGATCTCAAACAATTATCGTATCATTTTGTAATCGAATAGAAAATGAAAAATCAATTTTCGTGGTATATATCGCAAATGTTATTACGCGAAATTCTACAAATAGAAGAAATTTCCAATTTAGAATTCGATTTTCGAAAGTAACTAATTTTCGATGAGTTTCATCGTAGAATTAAATATAGCTCGTTGTGATTAGTATATGCAGGTGGCAAGAAAGGAAAAGAAAGGAAGAGAGAGAGAGAGAGAGAAAACAAAAACAGGAAGCGAACGTGACCAATCATGCAACTGATTGAAATAGAATGTCGTAATCTTTTGTAATACGTTGGCCCAAGAAACGCATTGATCAATTAATTATTTTTAATGAATAAACCATCGCGAGAAGACCATTAAAATATCTACTAAAGTATTAATATAGAAATGAAAAAGCTTTCTCATTTCAATGTTCATGATATAATTGGACAAATAATCAATAACTCGATTCAAATGCGAAATATTTCTTGCCGTCAAACAAAACGAGAGAGATTCTCGTGCAATACGATAAATTTTTTCGAAGCAAAGTATCCGTGTGAATAAAAAAAGGAATAGAAAGCGAATTAATAAAATTAATAAAAAGGAAAGAAGATAGATAGAAAGAAAGAAAGAAAGAAAGAAAGAAATCGCATTAAAAATTCAATAATGAAAATTAACTATTTCATTCATAATGTCACAGTTACAAAAGATTGTTCCTTATATAATAATGTTACAAAATAATCATGATTTTATTATTTTACGAATACATTTATGAAATATCGGAAGGCTTGAATTAACTCGCACGAATATTCATGCTTCAACGTATTATCCATACATGAATAGTATAGTTACTAATGAGCTTATTGCGTGTACATATCAGAGAAAGGAGAGAAACAAAAGAATAAAAACAGAGAGAGAGAGAGAGAGAGAGAGGAAATTTACTATGATTTTCCAGAATACCACAGAATACTGAATTTACCCAAAGAGGGAAGCGAAGTACGTGGCCGAAAATTCGCCTACTAAAAAATTCCACGTACATGTTAACTATAGTGAACTACAACGAAAATGCATTTACGAGTACCTTGTTTGACTCTGCGGTCAATGTGTCTTTTTGTCTCTACGTGTGAAAGAGAAAGGCGAAGGTTAATCTAAGTTCAAATCCACTTTGGCATTGCCATTTAACTAGTTTCATGACACCTCATAAACTTAATACGATAAAATTTTTCTTTACTGATACGATCATCATTAAAAGATATATATATATATATATACATACACACATATTGGTATATACAAAATCAAAGATATTGAGTAATATTAATTTTTAATACGATTACGATCATCATTGAAAAAAAAATATATATATATAAAGTCAAATATATTGAATAGTATCAATTTTTAATTATATTACAATGAAAAAGTAATTGTAATTTCACTTCATTTCTTTTTTCGTTCACTTCTACTTTATCGTTTTTGAAACTAAACAACACAGTTCTCTACTTTTTTATACAAGGTCTATATTAGTTTAATCCGATTTTAATAGAAATACAATTTAAAATAAATCAATCGCGATTATGAAACTTGATGGATTTCCGATCGGTTTATTTTAAAGTAAAAAATTAGAATGAAATAATAATAAAATAAATGCTTGAATGACACGAGTCAAAAAGATGAAACCATAAGTACGATCATCGTTACGGCTCGCGACGACATTAACTTATCATCGACGACGCGAACGTATAATCTAGGATAATTAGACTGCTATTAACCGCACGTTAGCCCACGGCTTTCCACTCTCCTGGTAATTTGCGCCGGGGATATCATCCAACGAAAGTTTTCCGCCTGTTAATCCAACGGGATTTTACTGTTTTGACCGGCGGCAGCTCTGATAACCCATCCCGAAGCGACCTTATTCGATGGTCTCCTACCTTGCTTCCACGGTCACGAGAAACACGCAGGAATGAGTTCAACCCAAAGTGGATGAAAGTTGTAAACCGCGCTTCGCTTAACATCTGAAAATTTGTCATCCCTTTTAGCTCCTAATTCTTTCGTAACTTAATGCACCGATTATTTTTATTTCTTCAAAATATTGAGCTAAAATTATTGCACCGTAAATAATTCATAAATAGGATCTTACCAAATGCTTTTAAATAAGTTCGTTATTTGTTAGACGGATTACTCGTAATATTATTTCTATACGATTTGATTATTGTCTGGTGCAAGTTTATTAGAAGAAAAAAAATTTACTATCTTCACGTTCGAGAAAAAAAAAACGAAATAAAGAATTATAATTATTAAGTGGATTTTGAATTAATAGAAAATGTTTTCTCTTGAATTTTTCACACTTGTCATGCAAATATCTCATTCCTTCCTATTTTCTCAATCCGATGAATGTACTTGGCTTATGTATCTCTTTCATTCGAGCGTAGAAACCTTGACGTTTACTACAACGAAAACTGACGAACTGGGATAACCGACTTCTCGGTCAATATACATGGTGTACGGCATAATTCCACTACACGCTGTACAATAACTGTCTCGTGTTGGGGCCAAGCGAATTGTTGGCAGAAACTTAATATAAGCACACCGTCGTGGATTATAATGTATATAATGTTGGTATGTAAGCTGCTTGCGTATCTACAGAATACGAGAAGAAGAAAGAGAAGGGGAAATGGGAAAGATAGAGGTAAATAGATAAATAGAACGGAGAAAGAGAAATGACAGTTTTAATACAGCTCTCATTTCTATCGTTTCATTCTATTTTACATAATTTTTGTTTGTTACACGATATTAAAAAAAAAAAAGAAAGAAAGAAAATGTAAATAAAACAAAGGATAAGAAAAGAAAATCAGATACAATATTTTTATATCGAATAGAATGATTTAAACAAATCTATTTATTTCGTAGAACCCTGTACAAATAATTTAATAATATATATATATATATATATATATATATATATATATATATATATATATATATAAAGACAGAGGGAATGAAGAAGATGGATTTATTATTCAATCTCAAAATTGCATATGTAAGTATCCATATAATTACGAATCTACTTGTCACATCTAAGAAATAATAATATAATTTCTGTTTTATTATTTCTTCAAACTAAATAATTCTGAAAGGGACTGTTGGCAACGTTAATATATAATTATAGTGCAGAGTTTTTAAACGAACCACCTTACGTTTTATCCGTATAAATCCTCTATTTCTCTCTCTCTCTCTCTCTTTCTCTTTCTTTCTAACCATCTATCTATCTATCTCTCTATCTCTCTATCTTTTACTCCAGTACTCTACGCCCGCGGCATTTTTGGATCTCAAAGTAGAAATGCACGGAGCGTAGCTTGCAAATAAGGTTTGCATACTTTGCGGGATGACTTGCAGCAAGGAAAATAATTCAGTGTCCTTGACAGACCGCTAAAATCCGGTAACGAAATACAAGAGATGCATTGGTGAGAGTATTCTACAGAAAGAGAAAGAGAGAAACAGAAAGGTGGGAGAGAGGGCGAGAGAAAGAGAGAGAATGAGAGAGAGAGAGAGAGAGAGAGAGAGAGAGAGAAAGAGAGAGAGATGTTAGTAGAAAGGGAAGGAGAGTAGTAAGCGCATTGTCCGCCACAGAGATTTACAATGCGTATTTTCCTATGCGTGTATGTGCTAGCGTGTCGACTTGAATGTTTTACCGTATCGCTGCACTATGCCGTGTAGAAATTGATTACATCTTAAAGTGTTGCGATTCTCCAATTTCTTTGTCTCTCTTATTAGAGAAGTATTTGTTCGTTTTACTCTTACAACCTATAAGTCAATCTACAAGTAGATGAAATTTGCATTTATAAATATATATTTATGTATGTATGCTATATTCCGTATATTCGAGGTATATATAATACATACATATATGTGTGTGTAGATATAGATATAAATATACTTCATTGAAATTGTTATTAGATAAAAAAGATCACAAAATCTGGATGCAGAAAGAAAAATAGAAAGAGAGAGAAAGAGAGAGAAAAAATCTTAAAAAGTTTTTAAGAAATCCAAAGTTCAGCATTGAACTTTTATACGAATTATCATGAAAAGTTTAACGCATATTTTAATTCTATTAACCGATCGATGAAAAAAACTTGATTTGTATTTGATGATAGAAATTAATTGAAAAGTTTGAAATAACTCTTTAATAGATACATTCAATAGCAATTAATCATTAACGATATCAATCAAAAGTTCCAAGGATCCTTTGTAAATTCCATACGAAAAAAACGTGCATACGTTAATACGATCAAAACGATCGACAAGATCCTCCCGATGGAGATCCTTTCGTAGTGAGAAACAGTAGAACGACTCGACGACATTTCCGACATCTGAGCAATGTAATTTCAGGAATCGCATTGAAATAACGGAGGAGAAATTCCTGAAAAGGGCGCCGCGCGTAAGGCACGAGAAGGGAGAATAGAAATGGAAGGATAGGCTTGTAGGTGGTAGACGATAGAAGGTGTAGGAGTAAACGAGAGGGAAATAGAGAAGGAAAAAACTCATCCGTAGTCTGGGACTGATCCGAACGAATCACGGATGAACCAATGGCACGATGCCTTTTCGAATGCAACCCCATTTCCTGTGTCGCGAATTGAACGGGCAGAATTGGGTCGACGGCACAAAGAGACGAAAGAAAGACACACTTTTCTCTCCTATCCTATCCTCTCCTCTTTTCTTCTCTTCTCTCACACTTTACCTCTCTCTTTCTCTTTCTCTACTGTACTCTTCCCACTTACTTTGAGTTTCAATACGTATGATCGATCAAACATCGTCGTATCTTGCAAATGCTTCTTTCCCTCCCTTTTCTTTCTGTCTCTCTCTCTCTCTCTCTCTCTTTCTTTCTTTCTTTCTCTTTCTCGTACGGTACTTATACATCTTCCTTGCTACTGCCTGCGTTCGACCTCGATCGCCAAGTTTCTTCAACTTTTAACCATAGCGAAAGAGATACTTTTTATTCCCGTCGAATGGAAAACTTCTCTACGCTTCCATGATAAATTCTTCGAGACTTATTGTCCATTCAGTGTGTATTTTCCTCCTCTTTCTTTCGTTTCTTCCGTTAAACTCTTTCCTTCGTTCAGTTATATAATATCTACTTGCTTCTCATTCGACTGTAGACTGTAAGTTAGGAGAAAGAAATACTATGTTTCTTCTAATCGTCTTATTGGAACGTTTGGATCGTTAATGAGAATTCTTTATGCAGAGACACAATCGTCGTTATTACCTATATTGACAAAAGAACCAACTAATTGAGATTTTACGAAAGATTGAAAGTCGTTGGTCTAGTTGTTATCTCAACCTATTTGCACTGTATCTATCTATGTATAAGAATAAAAAAAAAAGTGTATTAGTTACACAAATACACGTATATCGATAGACACATTTATCAAATACATACGTACGACTCTTCTGTACAAAACGTAGAACAAAATTCCATTGAATTTTGGGATACGTCCAAATTAGTTTTCTCGTATTTAGCGAAATACTCTTCGATACACGAAGAAACTCCGTGGCTTTGCACTTACATTCGATGTGTACATTTCGATGGCTTACACGCATACGCATATATACGTGTATGTTATACCAGAGGAAAATTTTGCAACGGTGCCGCAATAACGCCGGAAAATAAATGATGATCCTGGTATACATATCTATCACTTTCCTCTCGTCTCTTCCATTTACCCCAAATATTTTCCTTTACGAGTGAAGCGCACGAAATATTCAACAGCTACCAATGCATACATTACTTCGTAAATGCCTGTTTCCTGCAACTATGAGAAAGCCCCTCAACGAGTTTCGGATTATCGTTGACGAACATACCAGTTTGTGTTTCTTCTCGAGAAAAGATAATACCAAAAGTACCGATCATTAATCTCGTTAACTATATCTATATCATTATGTACGTAATTTGGATTATCGCACATTAACGTTTTATATGCACTTTTCTCGATTGATCAACATTTTCTTTTTTTCATTTGAAATTCACTTGACGTATTTCTCACTAACGGTAAGATAAACATTCCGTACGAAAGTATTTTTTTGTTTCCTTCTTTCCCTTTCTTCTTCTTCTTCTTCTTTTTTAACTCTTATAAAAATCATTTAAGGCAAAAAAAGAAAATCATCTAGCTACTTCGAACTTAATCGAAACTTAAAACATTTCTATTATTTTAAACGCATTCGCAATTTCATCGTTCGTTAATATATTTCTAATGCTCGATATATATTCCTTCCAATCAATTTATAATACGATATTAATTCTTTTTTATTAGAAGAATCATGAAGAGTAATATCGATTGTCCTTTAAACGTCCTTATTCTCGAGGATCCGTATGTAGATGTTGTAATTCGTAGAATCGACACTAACAAACATGGGGTATCGGATGAGAAAGACAGAAACAGAGGAGGAGACGGGGTGAGAGAGGAAGAGAGAGAATGTCTACTTGTTTGCTGGTAAACAGTCAGACTTCGGTTTACCTTAACGCATCGCACAAATCCTTATTAAAGCGACAGTCGGCTAATTGCGCGGCTATTCTACCATGGAGATAGAGAGGATGCTATACATGGTGCAAAATACACTGAAACCAGTATCGAGAGGTTTAGTTACGAACCACGATAACGGATGTCTCACGGAGAGAGAGGGAGAGAGAGAACCGTTTAACGAAGACACATTTATTATTCTTGTTCTCTCGCACTTTTACACGTATTCTTATTGCTTTACTTTCATCCTCTTTTTCTTTTTCTAATAATTTCTATTATTTATAATTTTCTAATGACTCGCAATGAAAGTAGCTTTTCTTTTTCTTTCCTTTTCCTTTCTCTTGATTCTTTTTTTTTTATTATAAGCAATAAACAACTATTAATCGTTTGGAACGTTTAATGAGTAAAATGTAAATAAATACGTATGCATATATATTAAATAAAGTAAAGTATTTCAGGTCGACAATTTTGTGGATGAAAAAATAAAGAAAAACGATCTTTTTACGGTACATACGTATGGTCAGAGAACTCGATATATAATAACTATTAAGTACACACAGAAGAAGAGAGAAAAAATTTTTATCTAAATATTCTCCATTTAACGTATACATGCAGATCTCTCTCTCTCTCTCTCTCTCTCTCTCTCTCTCTCTCTCTCTCTGTCTCTCTCTCTCTGTCTCTCTTTTCCTCTCTCTCTCTCTCTTTCCTTTTCCCTCTTTTTTGAATATAAACTTTGTCAGTATTTTAAAAGCCTTGCTATCGCAAATAACACTCCTCAGCGAAAATTGATTTATAGAGAAAAACGAAGGTATAAGGCAGAAAAAGGAAAAGAAAGAAAACCGGAGAGAGAGAGAGAGAGAGAGAGAGAGAGAGAGAGAGAGACAGAGAGAGAGAAAGAGAGAGAGAAATAAAAAGCTTTAGCCTTTGTGTTAAAAAAAGAAAAGAACAAAAAGTCAAAAAGAAAGAAAAAGATCAAAAATAGAACAGATATATGTGTAAGTGGCCTATAAAAATGCAGAAACGGGAATACAGGGTTGATCTCAACGTGATAAAATGAAAACCCATATACGTGGCGATGCACTTACACATGAAGAGAAATACAGAAGAATATCATCATCGGTCGTCTTTTATCGCGTAAAACGGTTTTTGTGAAGGCACCCGCGCATACAAGGAATATTAGATTAAAACCTTCATATTGCGAACTTTAACATAGAAGGTCGGAATATTCACAAGGTCAACGAGACAAAGCGTCGCGACGTCTCCTTATAAATATCGACAATGACAAGGATATTGGAACGTTCTCTCTCTCTCTCTCTCTCTCTCTTTCTCTATCTATCTATTTATCTATCTTTCTCTTTTATTCTTTTCTTTTGTATTTTTGTAGAGAAAGAAGAAAAAAGAGAAAAGAAAAGAAAAAGAAGACAGGATAGCGTAACAAGGATATTACTTATTATTCGATACATCGAGGATGGGCGTAAACGAAAATAAGCACGATCGCAGCTATTTCTATGCAGATATTTTATGGATGAATAGCACGTCGATCGTTTTGCCTTAAAATTTGTTTTCAAAGCCTTTATATAGAGTATAGTTTTCGCAGCTTTTTTACGTTTTTTCTTGTTTCTTTTTTCCTTTTTTTTTCTTTGTTGCTTTTTTTTTGATCCTGTCTTTCGAAAGAGATCACTGAAATTTTATAAACGCGATAATGATACTACGAGCTCGTATATTCACTTTTTGAACATCGTACTACGAATATTTATGATGATATTTATAAAAATTCGGTTTAGCAAATGATGATTTTGAACAAACGTAAGGATGGTTTTTCTTTTTTCTTTTAGAGAAATGCTTTAAACGCGCTAGTTTATATATCGATTATTTATTTTATTCGTTAATTAAGGATAAGCGTGAAATAATTTCTTGGAAATCGGATTGAATCGAATTGGATTCCGAAATTGAATTTAGTTGATCACGTCGTTTCGAGGAACGTTTATTACGATACCGAATTCATTTTTACTCGAAGTGACTTCGTTTGAACGTTCTTCGACGTTTCTTTTTTCTCTCGTTCTTCTTTTAATTTTCTTTTTCTCTTTCTTTTTCTTTCCTTTGCACAGGATGGTCCGACGTTAGACGCGACTTACATTGCTTTCGCGATTAACGTTCCACCTTAATTCATTGCCTCTTTGCATCTACTGATCCAATATTCCGACGCGCCTGGGATAAAAGAATTTCCTTTTGTAATAAGTTGAACAAACCTTCTTCTTCAGAAAGGACCAACGTCTATCTCGATCGATGAGTTCGTTCCAAACTCGATGAAATATGGTGGAATAATTTATGTCGGCCTGTTCGACGTCTACGAACATTTTCACGTTTTCATTATCGATTCTTTCTTTTCATCTTTAGATAAGCGAAGAAACGAAAGCTCGATATTTTATCGAGAAGAAAAGACTCTTAGAACGCTCTCTATCATTTTCATCGTCATTTTCGATAATTAGAAAATCTCACAAAGGTCCCAAGAAAGAACAAATGTTAGAAAATTAAAAAGAAGAGAAAGAAAAAAGGAAGAAAGAAATAGAAAAAGAAAAAGAAAAATGTCTTATATTTCGTTTACTATCGCAAAAATACGTAGGGAGAACTTCATAACGAAACATTTTTTGATATCTCATGCACTATGTGCTTGCTGAATTCCTTCGAAAATAGGAATATCGAGTTCGCTGTGGAAAACGATTTCGCTCTTTCAAATCGTTCCGGTGTATGCGACGTTCTCTCGCAAAACGATTTCTTATTTCTTTCCTTCCTTTGTGTCGAAGAAAGCGGATCAAAATCGGAGACGTTTTTATTAGACCTAGGAAAATTGATCAAAAATCGAGAGATTTGTTCCTCCGCTTCTTCCACCTTTTCCTTTTCCTCCTTCTCTTCCTCTTTTGTAAATGTCGGATGCTTTGTAAAAAAAAAAAAAAAAAATAATAATAATAAAATAAATGAATTCTACGATGATGGACTTACGAAGACACTCGATTTATCGATGGATTTTAATAAAAAAAAAAGATAATACATGATAAAAAATGTGAAAGAAAAAACATCGAATTTTCTGATAACGAAGAAAAAACAATTTTCTTGAAAATTCATCGACGAATTACAATAGAAAAGTTAAAAGAAAACGCATCAAAATCGAAGGCATTTTTCCTTCTTCTCCTTTTTTGTAAATTGCGGATGCTTTGTAAAAAAAAAAAAATATTAATATTAAAATAAATGAATTCCACGATGATGGATCAACTCGTGTTATCGATGGATTTTAATAAAAAGAAAAGATGTTAATAGATGATAAAAAATGTGAAAGAAAAAACATCGAATTTTCTGATAAAGAAGAAAAAACAATTTTCTTGAAAATTCATCGACGAATTACAGTAGAAAAGCTAAAAGAAAATGGATAAATGATTGTTGTCGAGCAAAAGGAAAACCTCGAAATCTGATTAAGATTGCCTTTGCCCTACTCTTAGTCTCTATAGACTACTCACTTTTCACAGAACGAGTCTTTCGAAGTAATCTTTTCTAAAGTTGTGAACGTTGACCCGTTTTGATCATTTTATCTTCGTATCAACCAAGAACGCGTTCGTTCTCTTTTCTTCGCCACTTTTCTTCGACTTTTGAAATTTCGTATCAATCTGCACGAGTTTAAAATGATGAAAGAAACGAAATGACGCGATCATTTGTTATTGGTTGACCATTAAAAAGTAAAGATTAATCTATAATTTTATAATATGTGAATTTTTAAGAAGTAGAAAGGAAATAAAAAAGAATCATACTATTATATCTCATAGTACGATAATTTATATCAAATATATATACATATATAAAATTACATCAAAGTATGAGATACAATACGATAACGGAAATGTGTCAAAAATATCTATCGTCGGTATCACTGTTCCCTTCCGTAATTCCTTTTCTTTCTCTTTCTTTTTTCTTGTTTTTACTTCTCTTCCTTCTTTTTCTCTTCTTCCTTTTCTTTCTCTTTTGTTTCATTTTAGTTCGAAGTACGTTGTTAAAGCGAGAAAAATGTATATAACGAATGAAAAACTCTCACACCGTAACGTCGACCTCGATAGAGAGAAAAGCGAACTTTCGTTTTTTTTTATCTTTTATTTTTTCCTTTTTTTTTCGCGTGTGTATGTGCGGACACGTAACTCATCAAACGCGTCGCTTTTCATTCGCGTTTTCACGGACGGACGGAAACGCGACAAATGAAGATATTTTGCATGGAACATTTGTAGCGAAAAGTGCGTGCGCATCAACTCCGTTCGTTCGCTTTTCGCATTACACGTTGATTTCTTTTTTTATTATGGAAAATTACGAGGGATGTTTGTCGAATCGTTTCTCTTTAATACGAAGAGGGTAGATAAAATCACACCCTCGACGAATTTCAAGAAGAAACAATTCCATTCGTAAAGTGTATCGTAAATAGAATCATAAAATAGTATCTTAAGCATAGTACGTCATAAATCATGTATCATCGTCATCGTCATCATCCTCGAAACAAAACTAGAGAGAGAGAGAGAGAGAGAGACGAATTGCAAAAGATATCGTAAATCCTATGAACGTGGACAAACAAGATCGTAAGAGATCGGAGCTTTTTGTATTTATATTTGTATTTTTATTTTTCCAGGACGTTTCGGCGCCACGTTTTCCGCTAGTGAAACAAGCATTTTTTCCTCCCCTCTTTTTATTCGTGACTTATAAGGGAAAAACGCAGCGGACATAAAAAATAAAAGAAAAAGAAAAATTTCAATAACACGTTTTGTCGCTAGTACTTACCTACCGCATAAAAATATGGGATTCGCACGTTCCCATTATTTTTCTCTTTTGTTATTGTTGTCTCTCTGGTAATAATGAATTTCTTTTACAAGGAAAACGTATCTCGTTATTAAATAAAATTATTTATCATTTCATATAAAACATATATATATATATATATATATATATATATATATATATATATACATACATATACATACATACATATTTAATAATATATATATATATATGTATGTATGTATATATATGTGATATGTATGTATATATGGTACATTAAATACTAGGTAAATTAATATCATTGAAAACCATCGTCTACTCCACGTTGCCGGACAATGTGTATCCACCCAATGGCAGCGATATATTCGACCGTAGTTACTTCGCTCGTTTCTCGAGTAAAGGGATAAACTTGCTGTAAAATTTATAAGTGCCATTGCATAGAAACGTGATTCCGCATAATCCTGAGGTTTACTTCGAAGATGACTTGTGCTTGCTCGGAAGAGAGGGTCAAATCGAATTTTATCTTACGCAATATAACGTTCCTTCGTTCGTCTTTTTATATTATTAACTTTACTATCTATGAACGATCGATCCTTGTATATTATAAAAGAATTTCATAAAAAAATTAATTCCTCGATTCTTCGAAAGGCTCATAGCACGTCAAAAAGAAAAAAAAAAGAAAGAAAGAAAAACGAAAGGGAAAGGAAAAGAAAAATACCACGACTCGTATTATCTGAGACGAAAAAAGAAAAATTCTCAGGTCAAACGTTATCTTGAAGGAACACCACTATTCCAAAATGCAATTCCATTTAAACTACATTTCCATTTCGGATGTACGCTCTATCGAATTTGCTTTGTCTTCGAATTGGTTCAATCACTATGTTCACATTCCAGAAACATCTTCTCCCATTGTCCCTGACGGCACTTTGCCCTAAAAATCACGTTGTTTTCCATTTTCCGACAGACCGATCGAACTACTCGAAGATCGAATCGTACTTAAAAGAGAACCGTTCAATAATAATAAGAATATAATGTCACTCGAAATAAGACTTCGATTTTAACCTGAAAGAAGAATAATTGTCGAATAAAATAACAACAACAAAAATAATGATAATAATAATAATAATAATAATAATAATAATAATAATAATAATAATAGTAATAATAATTTTATTTATTAATTTGTCGAGTAACACGATATTTAACAAATTGAATCAATGAAGTTCCAAAATTAATGGCAACTTTTTACGCAAGTGTTCGATCGATATTACTTGTTCATTGTTTTTAAACTCGAGGAGATCACGCGATCGAATAGAAATAAGACGGATTAGTTTCCATCATGCGAACGCTAAAAGAGCTATCTGAAACACGATGGGATAGCTAAAAATTTTACATGCACGATGCGCTCGAAGATAGAAGGAATCGATTCAAGTGTTATCGATAAAAAGTAGAGATAAAAGAAAATGTTACAAGAAGAAGTTATCTCACTCTTTTTTTGCACGTTCCTTCTCTCGTAGTTATTCTCACTTTTACTCTATATAAACCCTGAAAGCAAAGATTCGAAATCGTCGGAAACGTGAAAATTAATGAACAAAAAAGACACGTACGCGACCGCATTCTGAATGTTCTGGTTGGTTTCAGTCGCGCCGAAGTGGCATAACCCATTTTGGTGTGCGGTAATGGAATCATTTCCGTCCCAATAAATTACCCAGCAACGAACTAAACTCGCTCTATTCGACCTCTAACCATACACCTATATATATATACATATATATATATATATATATATATATATATATATAGACACACACACACACACACACACACCATTCTAACCAAGCTCTTCGAATTTCTACATTTCTATCTTGCATCCCTTTTTCTTTAGATTTAGAAAATATGAACGTAACAAGATTATAAAATATTTAACATTTGAAAATGTTGCATATCAAATATAACAAAACTCGTGTATCGTAAATTAAGAAAGGAAAAAGAAGCAGAAAATAGAAAAAAATACAATTATTAAAAAAAGTAAACAAATTTCACGAACAACGATTCGAAGATTAATTATGCGATAATATTTCTTATTATATCTTTTTATAGATCATCATCATCATCATCATCGTCATCATCATCATCATCATTATTATTATTTTCTATGATATAAAACGGATAATATAAAATTTGATAATATATCTTTTGCATCATATGAACGATCGAATCGCAAATGGAGATATAACAATATACTTTGGGATTTGAAGGAAAATGAAGACTCGACGGATTCAAAGGATGAGAACAATTCGAGCGACGCTGGAAACCTGAAATTCTTGTAGAGCTCTCTCGTGTCGCCATGCGTTGCTTCACGCCTTCCCTTTAACTGCTTAAGCGTCAAAGACGATGCAAAGCTTGCTCCTATATATACAGAAACACACACAGACATACACTCATCGATGAAATGTCCCGTACGAAGAAATAGAAAATGATAAAAGACCAAGCTGAAAACGAAGCGATGTATCGCAACGATCAAACTCGAATTTTCTCTCTCTTTTTCTCTTTCTCTTCAATTTCTCGTCGCGACGTTAATCGAAGAACAAATTCGTTTCTTCTAATTTGCATTCGTTCTGCATAATTTTCACATTGTCAGACTACAAGATACTGGAAAGGCTTGCTTGCGGCTGCGCCTAATATCGATTTAATTAAACCACTCTCCGCTTCATCCGCCTTCGCCCTCTTTTTTATTACTTCTTCCTTCGATATTTTTCTCTTTCTGTATCTCTTTTCTCTTCTTTTTCTCTTTCTCGATCAGTGTCCACTTATTCTTGTACCGTTCTTCTTAAAATTTTCTTATAACTCATTTATTAATTTCAACTTCGTTGTTACCGTCATTTATCAAACGAAACGTTAGCATTGATACGGACGATATAATATTCCTAATGGATTATTAAATCGTTGATAATTAATAATTACTCATTAATACGATCGTGTATAATTTAACAATATTTGAAATTTAAGGAAATAATTTTTTTTTTTAATTTTTCTAATTCATGATCGTTGGTTAGAGTTGTTGTTCTTCTTTTTCTTTTCTTTTTCTTTTTTACCTAATTATATTAATTGCGTTACAATAAATTATTAATAACTTTCAATAATTAATAATTCAATATAGTGTGGTATTATTAATTTCCGTTAAATTATTAATAATTTAATATAATTGTTAATAATAATTAATAATTACGTTTATTAAAATTCAACAATGATACGAAGTACTACACGTACTGTGTCGTTTATGAACAAATTATCTACAGGTGATCATAGTAAGTTTTTCCTCGTCCTCGTTTTCACGACAGTTTCAACACTCAACCCCCTTAAGGAAGGAAACCCCGTTGCCTTCCGTGTGATTTAATTTTCTCCCTCGAAAATTTAATCGGGAAGGTACGGCCGATACAACGACTTAAGCTCGTTACTCGAACGTTTATCGTTCCCCGGCGGCAATGTCTCGTGCGTTTTAAATATTTCTTTTCTTTAACGAAAGAGAGAAAGAGAAAAAGAAACAGAAAAACAGAGAGAAAGAGAGAGAGAGAGAGAGAGAGAGAGAGAGAGAGAAAACGAAAGAAAGAAAGAAAGAATTACGATCGAACATCGAGAAGGTTCTTGCGTGTTCAACTCTCGAAAGAAAAACGAAAAAAGGAAGGAAGGAAGATATTTGTCCCCTCGATAAAAATCTCTACCAAAATCTCGAACGTATTTATCGATCGACTTTTATTTCAACGTGAGAAGTACCCTTTTAAAGAACGTAAAAACAAAATGTTGAAAGATAACAACCCTACTGTAGGTCTCTTTTATCGTTCAAACTTTCAACGTTTATCGATATTTCTACGATCTTCCTATAAGATAAAAAATAAAGGGTCAAGATAACTACATAGAAATGGTTTGAACTCTTTCTCTCTCTCTCTCTCTCTCTCTTTTTCTCTTTCTGAAATTGGTACATCGCGATCGAGTGGAATCAAAGTTCTCGTTTATAATCACGAAGAGCTCGTATTATGTATGTATGTAAATAGGTAAGTCGCTTTCAAGCGTATGCGATAGTGGAATCCATTTGAATTCATTGAAGGGTTAGGAGAGTACCGTATCAAGGGTAATACGTTCAACGTCGGATCTTCCAAGTGAAACCGATATTCGACACTGATATCGCAAATCCTTTCTATCACGATTATCACGGTTCGATGAAGCATATATCATAGAGAGATTTTTTCTGCTTGACTTTATCTTTTCCTAGTTTCTTCGATAGTTCATAATAACGAGCAAAGATCTTGCAGAATTTTGTTGTTCTTCTTATTTCTTTTTCCTTTTTTTTTTCTTTATTCTTTTCTTTTCCTTTCTCATGGTCGATGATAAACGAATCATAAAGAAAATCTTATCTAAACTGTAAATTTTTCTTTCTTTTTTCTATTATTAATCGATGTTACACGATGAAAAATATACATGAAATCGAGTCATAATTTTGTATCGTTTTAAATGAATTTTTATTCAAGTTGTTATATATGTTCTCTTTTCTTTTCTTTTTTTATTTCTTTTTTTTTCGTTTATCTCATCTCACCTTTCGATTGAATTATTACTGTTCGAATTTACAAGTTCGAGTGCCTTGCCTTTTTATCATCACGTTTACATCCTACATTATACATTCATTCCCTTCGTACACGCACGTACGCATACATTACCATCCTTTGTTACGCGTGTTACAAAGTAGAAAAAAAAAAGACAGGAAAAAAAAGATAGAGGAAAAAAGAGGAGAGCACTTTTTTATATTCAAATGTGTACCTTCCTGCGGCATCGTTAACAAAGACGGAACGTGGAATGCCGTGACGATATCTCGAAAATCGAGTACGATATATATATACGCGGCTTTGCGATCGATATTTATATCTCTTAGCCGTATAAAAATACAAAAAAGTTAAATAATCATATACGATTAGGAATATTCATGATTCTCTTTTCATAATTCATTATCGTTTATTTTATAAAAAATGTCCATATTTATTTTTAATTTCCTTTTTACATTTAATATTAATATTATTTATAATATAATATTAATACTTACATTAATATTATTGAAAATATTACTTTTAATATTTGATATTTTTAATATTATCGATCATTTTCTATTTTCTACGAGAGTATTTCATTTTCGAGACCTTTCAATATTTTCGTTAAACGTATTTAAACATAATAGTATTATTTGATAGTTTGCATATTCATTATATGTAAAAAAAAAAAAAGAAAAAAATTTACTTTTTTATCTAATATAAAATACATGAAGAAGATCGATTGTTCGGTTGGGTATAAAGAATGTTAAAAGAAATATAGTAAAAAGGAAGAATTGTAAAATATACAAGCCCTTCTCTTTCTCTCTTTCTTTTTCTCCATTCTTACCAATAATAAATATTTTATTCGTACATCGATCATTCTTTGACAGTCATACAAATGTACGATACTTGTATATTTCATATGTTGACAAATGTGAAACGCATCAGTGTGGATAGTGCATGTCTTAAGAATACCAGATGCACAATGCATATCTTTTCTATATTCCTGATACGACAAAAAACCTTTCGAGAACGAATAACAAGACTATTATTTGTAGGAGCTCTTAAACAAACGAAAAGTTTCGAAGCTCTTATCGATTTTAACAACGAATAGTACCTCGGAAGTTCTATATTTTAGATATAGAATCGTTCTTTCGAGAGCAACATCTTATAATTTTAGTTTTTTCAACGAAATGTTATTGAGAGCTAAAGAAAGAAAAAAGAAAAAGGAGAAAGAGAGAGAGAGAGAGAGAAATAAAACAATGTAAAACCGACAAAAAACGATAGAAGGAAAGTTAATAACGTTAAATTGAATTTAAAATAACATAGATTACGTCGGAAGGAATCATACAAGTATTCGCGAAATGATCTTATGCGTAAGTAATTAAATAAAAATAAATGAGAGAGTAATCATATATTATATCGAGAAATTAAAACAATCAAACGTTATAAATAACGAAATATTCTTCGAATAATTATTCAATGATTATTCACTGATGAATATTGTTGTATAATCGAACGTGAAATATGAGAAATTAAATGATAGAGTTAATTGTTAGAAAGTTTTCTGTCCGAAATTGCTTGAGAAAAATATATATATATTTTTTTTTTTTCTTTTCGAATAAATCGAAATTAAATGCAAGGTAGCTTAATCCAATAGTCACGTCGCATTTACACCTTCGAATATCGATAACCAACGGGCTCATGGTGAAGCTCGTTAGTCGTATCCAAACAATTTGTTTGAGAAGATATGAGAGAACGACCAGAACGAACCGTTCGTAGCTTAGCAATTGCGTTAAACCGACAAAAATCGTAACGCGATCACCAACCGCTGCTCATTATCGTCGGCCTGATTAATGCTGTTTAATCAGCATAGAAATTAGCACCGAGTCAGTACGATAACTCGATCGGTATTCGAATGGTGCTAATTATCGTTCGGTTAAGAACATTACACGACGCTGCGATTTTACAAGTGTTTAATAATTAATTTATTATTCGAAATGATCATTTAGAAATATATTGTGTGATAATACGATACAAATGAACTTATTTATCCGAGACACACACATATACACACACATAAACATATATATTTTGTTTTTCTTTTTGTTCTTTTTTCAAATGTTTACTTTTAAGAATGTTCGTCATTCTTGAATTTATAATAGTTTATAACAAGGTCTCGTTTCAAGGATAAATGTTCTATAAGAATTTATATTTTCGATTATTTGGTATTCATTTGAACGATGTACGATTTATATAGAATATAGTTAACTAATATTTCGATTAATAATTTAATAATATACTTGTGTAAACATCAGATACCTCGTAATAGATGTTAAATATGAAATAATTTCAATAGAACATTTAAATACACTTAAATCTCGAACTCTGAGTCCTTGCTTACCTACAATGTCAACAAAAACGTACTCTCGACCGACCTTGATGAAGTTATCCAGTCAGTATTATTTCGTATTCCGACGAATGAACATCGCAATTCTCTCTTTCCGTACGGGTAAGCTTAAATAATTTATACGTTCGACTATTTTATAATTATTTAAACCATGTATAATCTATATAGAATATAATTAATTAATATTTAAACAATTATATATATATAATCATAAAATAGGGTCATTTTCGATCGAGATAAGAAACTCATTTAGAGTTTCTTATTTTCGTCAGTGTTATTTAATCATTCCGAGTCACGACATAGATGAAACATCGACTCAAGATTTAAAGTAAATGAATTTTTGTATTAAACATATTCGCAATAATTTCAACAATTTTTATTGCAACAATGATGTGAATAATTTCGATTTTTATCTTTTTTTTTTTTTATTTCTTTGGTCTTCAACTCTCGCTCATTTAATTTTTCTTTATATACGTATGTATATTTTATTCTATTTGATTTCAGATCGCTATTATTTATCTTGATAATTTATCTTGTCTCGTTTCTTTTTTCTTTGTTACAGATATGACAACGATTTTTCTTCCTTTTCGAAGAAAGAGAAAAGTGAAGGATGGAAAGTGCTTAGAAAAAAAGAAAAAGAGAAAAAGAAGAAGAAAAAAGGGACTCCTCGATCGCGTGACTACTATAGTTGCTGTGAAACAGATGTGTTTTCGAGCCATCGTAGAACTTCTCTAAGTAGTGAGTGAATTTTTAAGTCTCTCCGATCACTCTATCAAAATGTCAAGGACAAAAGGTTCGAAAGGTCGATTCGGCACGGTTGATTTCACTCTAATTAATTAGTAGAAGAACATTGAGCGATCAACCACGAGTAATTTTTCTTCGAAGATTTATTCGTGATTATTTCGTTATTCATTGATTTATTTTACGTGAATTTATTTATTTAATAGATCAAAATAGGATCTTGTTGTTTATAATTACTTGCACTTTGGATGATATTTCACTCAATAATTGTTGTTTTATTTTTCAATCGAGAAAGTAGCAAAATATTCGATAGGTTAATTATCCGAATTCGTCAAAATGGCGAGTGATACAAAATACATGCTTTCCGTCGTAAATTCGTAGCGAAATAATTAACATGATTAACATTAACATTAACATAATTAACATGTAATCACCGATAGTATCTATGGGTATATTTACAATAGCATACAAAGTTTCTAAAGTTACAAAATAGAGTAATCACGTTTGATGTGAAAATAATAAAACACTCATATATTATTCGTATGAATATTATTAGTATTATTTGTATCCGTCATATTACGTGATAATCATTGACCGTGGTAAAATAATACATACGCCTACTATGTAAGTGAAAAAGATATAATAGTTGAGTTATGGTGTTGAAAATGCTCCTTTCAAAGTATATTCTTTAATATAGAAATTAAGCAGTCTGATGATATATGAGAGAATGAAAATATGTAGAACATGAGTGCATATGTGTGTGTTAGAACGAACAATTTGCTATTTTTTTCAATTTAAATCATAGACAAGCGGACAATATATATTTCTAAATGAATCTATGAAATTTAATTTTAGCAAATAAGTTTCGGGTAAAGTGTTGTATATTATTCTTCTTACTGAGAAGTGTCAAGTCCCGATTTTGGATTTCTACAGAATTGTCACAAAATTTTATCGTTTAACTCGACGATCATATTTATTTCTTACGTTAATTTTTGTTTTTTTTTTTTTTGACAGTTCTATTAACTTTGTAACGTAAAACGATTCGAACTTAACACCATTTGCAATTATTTGAAATCGATCAGATTTTATTTCCATCAAAAGTTAGGAATCATTTTCTCAGTAAATAATTTAAGTTTCTTTCTTTTATTTTCGAACTTTAAAGAGTATTAATTAATCACAGTTGATTGTTTTATATTTTAAAACAAAGGAATAAGTTATTCTAATTCTTCAGACGCAACCCAGACGCAACCCAGACGCAACCCAGACGCAACCCACTTAATCGTTATTGAATTCTGTTATTATACTTTTTTAACCAGAGACGATTTTTTTTTCTTATCCGTAAGAAATGCCCTGCAGCAATGGTTAGGGCACGTAGCGAAGAGGCTATATGCCGAAGAGGCTCTCACAAACTGTGGCTCAAGAGGACCACAGTTATAGACGACTATGAGTTATTTTCGAAGGTTCAGCAATATGTTCGAACCTTCTGAAAATGGCTCTTAGTCATACGTACTTTACCATGTTCTCACTCACAATGCTTTTACGGTGGTAGGTATAAGGGTAGATTTGAAAAATTGAGAGGATATAATATTCCATCTCCGTGTATTAGATTGTCGCACGTACGCGATGTACTATTATTTAATATTTTGAAGTTATTTAATATTTTAAGATTTTTCAAATTTCGTTTCTTTTTCATAGTTAAATTAAATTCATACGTTTCGTATATTATTAATACATTTTATATTTCTATAAAATTAACTTCTATTAAACTCATAGACTATTATGGGAACTACTGAAACTAGACTGAATAAAGGTGAATATAGAGCTTAAATAATTACACTGGAAAGTGTGCCAAGTTTTCCTTTTTCCACGCGTTACGGGAAAAGTATAATTTGTTTAGATTAAGATCGAGAATTTTTTATCTTCTTTTTTCTTCTTTTTCTTTTTTAAATTAAATTATATTAAATTAAATATAGAACTTTATGTTTCATAAGTATACGTGTGTGTGTATTTCTTTCCTTTTTCTTTTCTTTTCTTTTCTTGTCTATAAGATCAAATGTTATTAGAATCATTAAATTATGTTTTTTTTTTTTTTTGTAAATCACGAAACGAATAGGAAATGGCAATTGTGAAGAACACTAGAACCGTACTAAATAAATTAAAAGGCATTCTTTCAATCAACTTTCATATATTTGTAACTATTATTGATCAATGAAGAATTATTTACATCAAATTTTCTTTTAACTTTTTTCTCAGATTCAATTAAATGCAATAAATATTATATTCAACGAAACGTAATGAGATATTAATATTAAAGCATCGTTTTAATCGACTTTCACATATTCGTAGGTATTATAAATCAATAAAGAATTGTTTAAATTAAATCTTCATTTGACTTTTTCACGTTCGATTAATTAGAATAAATATTATATTTGACAAAAATGTAATCAGATTTTAATATTAAGGCATTGTTTTAATCAACTTCTACATATTTACAGGTATTATAGATCAACTAATGAAAAATTATTTTTAATTAAACTTTAATTTTATTTTGCTTTATAAAATACCATTAATTTAAATACTTTAGGATATATTTATTTTCTACGAAATGACTCTCGATGCATTTGTTGCATCGTTGTGTCAATTTTCTTTTTAAAGTATTCATTGGTCTTTGTATACCATCCTATTTCAATTAGAACTATATACATCACGACTGATCGACTTTTCTTTCTATAAAAATCTTCAGTTTGAAAGTCAAAATGATTTTCTACCGTTGTTTCATTTAATTTATAAATTCTTCGAAGGTAAAGTTTTGGCTCACAACGTTCTCCAGATAAACGTTTTGTTAAATGGATTTTGTAAAATGGAATCAGTCTAATGCAAAAAAAAAAAAGAAGAAAAAAATAAATTACAAGTAAAAACGTATCGCGAATATATGAAAAGATTTCTCATATAAACGTACATAACGTATCATTTATCTTCCTTTGTTCATTTTTAAACCATTAACAAATACCTTTGAACCGATTTATTCGTTGAAATTGTATTCCCGTATTCGAATCGAATAGCAAAAGATTGAAAAATTGACCTCTGCTTAACGAGAGTTCACGAGATTTCCAATTCGATTACGTGCTATCGATTTTCTTTTTCCTTTCTTGATTTAAAAAAGAAAAGAAAAGAAAAAAAAAGGAAAAGGAAGAAAAAGATTAAGGATAAAGGAAAAGAGGATATAATATAAAGAGTTTATATCGAATTCCTGCTAATGTCATGGAAAAGTACAATGAAATATTCCTTTCTTTTTACATGGTAGAACTTGCAGAGGTTGAAACTCGTAGAGTCGGGAATAAAGAGATAAAAGAAGCGAAAGAGAAAGAGAGTGATAAAGAGATACGAGGTGTTCGACTTGGCAGGACATAAACGTGAATCCACTGTAGATGGGCTCCACGTATTTTATCTTTGATGATGAGACGCTAACGAAGAGCGCTCTTACAAAGGATATCATTATTTGACGCAACCCAAACGTACCATGTATGTACTATATATATATATATATATATATATATATATATATATATATACACACATATGGTATATACACCATGTCGTATGTTTCAAGTTATTTCTTGCTATTTTATAGTTCCAGGTGCAAGAGGTACTCATTCGTACGACACTCGACCGGTTACGTTCGATATCGAGTGGACATTGATTTCTATTTGTTATCGTTCAAAGGCTCTGTTATACATTCTGTGTGAAGTGCTGAATGTCACGAGGCGTAACGATGCGATTGTTTAAAAAATATATTTAAAACTTCGTCCTCGACGAACGAGAGCAAAATTTTCTGATTTCTGTTTAAACGCTTCAAATTTGGTACGCATTCGCACGTGTGTGTGCACGTGCTTATAAAGGACAAAAAAAAGAAAAAAAAAACAGAACAAAAAAATAAAAAAATAAGAGTCAAAAATTATCAAGACAGCGATGTTCCTTTTTACGGGTAGGTGGTTGTAGGGGGGGGGGGGGGGGGGGGAATACGATCGTCCGACGTGTTCGAAAAGATAAAAATAATTGATTTTAACTTGAGTCTGGTTATTTCATTTGAAATCTGACGTGGTCAAAAAGTGCTAACATCGATCAATCAATTAACGACCATAATCAAATTTAACCTCACGCTCTCTCGTCTGTATACGTTTAGAAAATGGTGTTCCTTTTTTCTCTTTTTCTTTTTTTTATTTTCCTTTTTTTTTTATTACAAATTTCACCAGCCTCCATCTCTAAACTTGTATAGTTAGTCGAACCTCCGTTGAAGTTCGAATCGCTTTCAGGGAATAGAGCTATTCGGGAAATGAACGGCGTGTGCCTCGAATGCCACCACAACATAGAAATGAGAGTAGAAAGCTAGAGAAGGATAGAAATAGAAAGATAAAGAGAAAGAGAAAGAGAAAGAGAAAGAGAAAGAGTGTAGAATGTTCCGGAACTCTCCCTCTCCTCTCATGCGTTTCTCTTTGCGCGAGAGTCGCAAATAAAACGTCGAAGCCCCCTGGTTCATTTGCTTCTCTGTCCGGAACCGCAATTTCGGCGCGCTGCGGAATCCGTCCCCGGTGTGCCATATATCTCGACGTTCTATACATACATTCGCTTGCAAACGCATACACCTATACATTCGTATATATCCGTATATAAAGAGAAAGAGAGAGAGAGAGAAAAAGAAAAGATGGACTCTCGAACCGCAGCCACAAACTTCATGCCGTGTGCTTCGTGATAATCAAGTCGTTCGATTCAATTTTTACCAATAGGATTTATCGATAATGCATTTGGACCGAAAAATACTGCGGATTTTCTTCGTGACGTTTGCCTCTCTATTTCTTCGTCCTTGTCCTTGTCTCTACCTTTTTTCCTTTCTCTTTCATTCTCTTTCTTCTTCTCTCTCTTTCACTCTTCTCTTTCTTTCCAATCTTGTTTGTACCGAGTTTCTCGGAACAATCTACTTTATTGGACTCTCCTATCCTGATATTTTACACAACGAGAAATACCTCATCCTCTTCGTTACAAAAGATTCGACTTTGTTGTTCGACTACAGTTAATTCGTACGAACTAAACCTGCTCGATCAATATATATATATATATATATATATATATATATATATATATATATTTTTTTTTCTATCGATTTTTATAAAAAATCAACACACATTCGCAAATCAGTTATAAACAATAGGTACGTATTTTTTACATGCCGAACGAACGTATTAATGTATCCAGATATATACATATCCATATGAAACGTTTTTCATTCGTTGTAGTTTGAAATATCATCGAGTCGGTTTTATTATCAAACCGAGAATTATTTGAAAACCTCTCGCACTCAGTACGAACTTTTCATTCTTTTCGAAGCAACCATTTCTCTTCATTCTTGGTAAGAGAATATCTATTCGTTTTTAACATATATATTCTTATTATTATAGTTAGTATCAGAGTTTCAGTCCGATTAATTCCTTTTTTCCTTTTTCTTTTCTTCTCTTTGCTTTCTTTCTCTTTCTTTTTTCAAGTACTTATAAACGTCTCTGCAAAATACCATACGGTTAAATACAGAAAGATATCATGCAATTGCAAAGCATTATTCGGAAATATAAATACTTTCTTGTGGGTACTTTCTATTAATTTATTATACATGTCCTTTCTCTTTAACATTTCATTCCGTTAAATAAATCCTCTGATAAAAATATCATTATCTCGTTTTTCTTTTAATACGAAAGAATATTAAATTCGTTAGAAAACGTAATCTTTTTTCACGTTGCTATCTATTCGGATTTATAATTATTCTTAAATATCTTTCCCTTTTAGATTTAAAATTGCAAATAATTTGATGATATAAACAGTATCAAGGTTTGATCGGTTAAAAATCTTACTTAAAAACGAATACTTTCTAACAAAAATATTTTACATCGTGAAATAAAAGTGTACGAAAAGAAAAGAGGGAAGAAAAGAAAAGAAATCAAATTTGCTCGTAAGGAAATTGGAAGAAAATTATTCTTAGGAAGTAAATAAATTTCCTGTTATTAAATTATAACCTTTCGGTCGAATAGTTTCGAGTATGAATTTAATTTTTCTTTTTTTTTATGATTGCTAAAGAATTATTTCTGCTTTTTCCTGTTTCCTCCACCTTAATGAAAATGAGTAAATATTACCGCTGAGCGTATTTATAATCCACATTGCTGCTACTGTGGATAGAGTATCTACTCATCCTTTCTTTCCTTTGTTGTATTATTAATAATTTGAAAGAAAAGAAAAGAAGGAAAAGAAAAGAGACAATAGAAGAAAAAAAAAATAGGAAAAGAAAAAGAAAAGAAAAATATTCGGTTAATTTCTAGTTGAGTAATTCCACGAAATGACCGAGGAAATTCACCATAGAAATATTTCTCCCAATAAACAAACTCGACACCTGGTCGTCCTTTCAAACAATTTCTTTTAACTGTCTTTGCGTGCTCTCTCGTTTGATTTCAATGAAGTAACATCGACCTTCATAAAAATATAAATAAATTCGAACGATAAGCTTCGTTACGTTGATATCTCGTTGAATAAGCGAAACAAAAAGAAAAGAAATAAACTAGAAAGATATTCAAAAACAAAAAGAAGAAAATAAGAGAAAGTCAGATAGAAACAAAAAAAGAAAGAAAATTCAACGTTAATGTAAATATATATTTTATAATCCACACTTTTTCGATGCTCGTAAAAATAAAAAAAACGCGATTGCGAAATATGTATATTTCGTGTATGTGTATTTTATATATTCATATACATATCCGATGGATTTTTATACGATATTACTATACTCTTATTAGTCATGATTATAAACGTAACTGGAACGAGGTAATTAATAAACTGGAAATACGAAATATTGATTTCTAGTTACGTATCTGTACATGTATATATATATGTGTGTGTGTGTGTGTGTATGTACATATATATGTAGATATATCGAGAGATACGACAGAGATATTTGATTTTACTCTTGTCAACTACAAATACGAATATTTAGTATTATTGGTTGACAACTCATATATACATACATATACATATACATATACACATACGTATACATATATACACACACATATATATATGCTATATATATTATATGTACGTACATACGTGTATATTCATACAAAGTCATAATTATATTCGATCGAAGCAAACACGTTTTCACGAACGCCTGACCGACTCATCATGTCGATCTACATTTCCGAAGAATTTTAATTAACCTTCGACGCTTCGACGACGATCGTCGTCTCTAACAAAATTGATCTTTCCAGCAGAATTTATATTTTACATTACGATAACCTTTTCCACTCTCTTATAAAAAAAATATATATATTTTTTTTAATTATTTATGTGTATACATACACAGACTGTTCCAATAAAAAACATCCATCAAAATTATTATGAAATTCAATAATTTTTTTAAAAAACACAGATGCATGTCAATTTGTTTTCGAGTAGGGATAGACCCTTATCATAAATTCACCCTTTTTGGGCTGACCTTTTAAAATGGGTAAGATTGGGACAACCCCTTTAAAAAATCTTAAATGGCAATAGGGGTTCAAAGAGCATGTCATTTGAAAGGCCTTTCAATTCTTCTTACAATGGCGCAATTTACAAAATTTTGAATCAATAATTTTCGTGAAAATATGTTTCAAACTTCAGATTGAAAGCAATGTTTATTTCATTAAATATCCAAAATGTGTATCGTCAACTTCCCTACAATAATAAAATCTTTAATAAGTTGTTCCTGGAACATTTTGCATTATGTTCGATGTAATATTACAACAAACGCTACTGAATTTCCTCTATTGAAGGTCTTTGAGTAGTACATGTTCTGGATTGTAATTATTTATAAAAAAAAATCAAAGGTTTTGAACGATCGAAAAAATGTTGGTTTAAAAACTGCTATATTGGAACTGCATAGTGTGGAGGAGTTCCGCCGTGTAGAAAAAAAGAAGAAAAAAAAAAACATTTCTTTCGACATATTCAGGTCATCTTAAACGATCTCTACGATCGATGAACTCTCAAGTGAATCAAATCTGACTCTTCGGGTCAAATTATTTTGTAAAAAGAGTGGACAAATAATTTTGTTATTCGATATAACAGATCACATATTCGCCGAATTAAACTATACTAAAATCTAATGCAAAATGTTTAACGTAACACTCGTGAAAAACTTTATTACTGCATGAAAGTCGGCGATACAGATTATGAATATTTAATAAAATAAAAATTATTTTCAATCCTGCAATTCGAAAATATTTTGTGGAGAACTACTGAATCAAAATTAAAATCAAAAAAATCTTTTTGAAAAAAAAAGAAAATACATAAAATTCGATAGATTTCATCGTAATCTCGGATTTATATTTCCTCTTTCTTTCTTCCCTCTAACTTTGATTATGTTATTCTTCTTTTCATATCTTTGTATTTAAGATATGAAATGTCATTTCTTTATTACGTATTATTTTCTACGTTTACCTTTCTAGCTATGTCACATATTGGTTTTCAATATCACACAATATAATCGCGAAACGACTTTCTTGTTATTATTATCGGTGTCTCCAATTTGCTTCCTTCGCGTTTTGTTATTTCTTTTACTTTATTAGTCGATCCCAACCTCTATATATGTTCTCCCTCTCTCTGTCTCTCTCTTTATTTCGTCCGTCAATATTTATTTTCTTGCTATCATTACCTCGGATAAAGTCATGCTGGTAGTTCGTGTTTAGCCATCAAACGCGTTAGAAGCAATCCCTCATTCCGACCACTCGCTCTTCTCTATTGACGAATTCATATAACGAGATCGTATTTCAAATATTTGAGATTAGCTTTTTGAAATAAGACGCTTTCGAAATAATAGTAATGTAAGTATATCTCTCGGAAACTTTCCTAGATTAAGTGTTAGACTTAAATGAGTTAAGGACTGATCCATCATTTATTTACTTTCTTATTTGTTAATTTTCTCTTTAAATCTGTAACTAGGGATTTTAGCTTTGTTTTACGATAACATTTTCTCAGTGAGTATCTCATTTTATTAATAAATCAAGATTTGTTAATCGCGTAACGCGATATTTCGATTTCGATATTTCATACGACGATTTTTGACGCTTCGTTTGTAATTATTATAAAATTTATAATAATTGTGATCATTACAAACTTATAAAGAAGAAATGCAAGAGAAAGTTGTTATACAAATCTTATAATTAATGAATTCATTGATAGTTCCGAGTTATTATTTAGAAATTTAAAGAAAATTTAGAAAATAATATGAACGTTCGAACTTCACAAATTTAAGTTATACGAATAGTTCGCAAAACTTTAAAGGATCTTTAAAGTTAATTTTGGAGTCAGGAGAATCATAATTTATTTCGTTCAAGAAAATAGAAATTGATAATATCTTTGGAAATACTTGAAATTATTTATAGATGTATCCTCTTTAAATGTCTGTTTCCATGACTTCGCATTTCACGATCTTTCTGATGAAAGAAGAAAATACGATCTCACATCGATAGTTTTTAATGACAATAGTATCATATTTTTAAAAATTTTAGAAAACGAAAGATATTGAAAATAGATTTAACGGACGTTATTATTTACTATCATACCGTTTTTCTACTTCTATTACTATCCATCGATCCCAACTTCTATATTTTCATAATCTTAAATTCATCATTTTTCTGCGTTGCTCGAAATAATCGATTTAAGATTATAAAAATATAGAAGACTCAATAACAAGTCTTAGATTTCTTTTATCTAAATATTTCCATTCTTTTCATGATGTATAACATGTAAAAATTTCATTATATTTACTCTCTCTCTTTCACGTGATTCAGCGAACGATCTATGATCGATCATAAATTTATATATTGAACTGTCAAACGTGAAATATTAAAACGAATGAAAAATATCGAGCGAATGAAGAACGTATTATTGGTGGATGCAATTTTTGTGGGAATCATTAAAAACACGGATCGAACTTGGAATCGATCAAAGACGAAGGAAGAAAAACTAAAACCTTTAATCCAAGTCGTTTGAATCGCCGAAAGAATAAATCGTAGTTCGACTTGAAAGATAATAAATCACCATTTTTACTCGTTTAAAGTAATGATAATAAAACGAACGATCTAATCGAGTCAGCAATTCGCCCTACGCTATCTCCTTCTAACTCGATTGTCAGAGAATTTGATGTCATTAGGAAATGATCATTTTACCTTGGGGGAGGGGGGGGGGAGGATGATGGTAGGAGGGAGAGGAAGAGGGGGGGAGAGGGAGGACAGAAAATAAGTTGATGCTTTTTAAGAGAGACGACGTGTAAAAAGAAAAAGGAAAAAGAAGAAAAAAATTGAAGAGTACTTTTTAAATAAAAAGGTAGATAAAAGGTACGAGCGAGTAGAGAGAGATCTGGAGTAGGGAAGGAAAAAGAAAGAGAGAGATAGAGAAAGAGTAAAAGAGAGAGAGAGAGAGAGAGAGAAAGAGATAGTAAGAGAGACGAGGGGCTTAGTAGACGAAGAGTCACGACTTCAGGCGTATCATCCAGCAGTTAACGACTCACGTGCGAACTATCGGAGAGCTCCCTTTGGACTAGAAAATCGCGATGGTCGCCTAGGATTCTGCTCGAGGAGACGATTAGACGACATCATTAATTGAGTCCTACCTTCTACCGAACACTCTCTCTCTCTCTCTCTTTCTCTTTCTCTCTCTCTCTTTCTTTCTTACTTACTTACTTACTCTTCTCATTTCTCCTTTCTTCAGTTCTTCCCTTGGTTCCAAGAGAACTATGGTTACATGAGGATAGTGCTCCAGTAGACTACGTAGCATAGGAACAACCTTGCACTAGTTTCCGTTCTTCGCACGATTTCCCAAGAGAAGGTCGAAACGAGCCTGTGCACTAAGGAATACTTGCCATTTGTCGAATAATACGGCGAGAGTTCGTCAGGAATCGAGAGACTAACCCGACTTATCTTTGATATATTATCTTTCTTTTCTTTATTTTCTTTTATCTCCGATATTTCACAAGAAGAGAGAGAGAGAGAGTTAGAGAGTTAGAGAGGGAGAAAGAGAGAATGAGAATCCATCGATTCGATTAATTCGATATGACTAAGAATCGAACTGTTATTGTAATTGAATACGACGTCGTACGGAATATTTCAAAGATTATCATTTCTATATTGACAGATAATAATCGTTTTTCTTTTTTCCTTTTTAAGAAATTTCAGATTAAAAACGTTATCAGATATCTCCCGATGAAAGGAATATAAATAGAATATACATATACATATATTTATCAAAGAGATTAGAAGTAACAACAAAGCCATATAGAAAGTTAAATGCCCATTCGCTAACCCATTCTATACCTTTCGCAGCCTAAAAGCAAATCGAAGTACCAAAGAGTACCATACAACGATCTCTCGATCGTATTAACTCGAACGGCTAGCTACGCTTGAGAGTGAATCCTTGCAAGTAATACGTGTGCGAAAGTCCCACTGTGGTATAATTGTTGAAAGTTTAGTTCAAACGTTAAGACTGCACATTCTCTATCTCTCTCTCTCTCTCTCTCTCTCTCTCTCTCTCTCTCTCTCTCTCTTTCTCTCTCTCTCTCTATCGTTGGTGCTTCTTCGACTTCACCCACGTTGGCAGCGCAAAAGCTCTCTGCAAACTTAGCTGGCTGTAATTTATTCGGCGGATAATGGCTCAACGCTCGTAGAGGAGGAGTTCCTATCGTGGAATCGCGAGTTGCAACGATGAGTAGGATTTAACGAGCCCTACCTCTTCTATCCTTCGACCTCCACATATACGACTAACTACTTATTTCTCCTTACATACGTATTTACTTACGTACGTTACATATATTCGTTCTGTTACAGCGAGCTTTTCTGATATTTTAAATAGGTACTTGAGGATAATATTTAAATGTTAAAAAAAAAAGAAAAAAGGAAGAAAGAAAAATTCTCATATCGGTAGGTACGCACAACAGACGGTATTTAAACTAATTTCTTTCTTTTTATCTTCCTTTTTTTTTCTCCTTCTTTCCTTCCTTTCCTCTTTCCTTTCAAATCAGTCTCTTCGAACTTTTATACGATAATACACTTCTTTAAAGAATTTAATAGAATTTTCTTTTATCGTTCTTACGAAATTAGAAATATAATTATTATAAGTTTCGAGAAATCTTTTCTATTAATATTATTATTAATTACGTTCGATTAGAAATTCAAACAGTCTTCTGTTCTAGTTTCATTGATAATGAAAGCAATCCTATTTGTTTTTTTTTTTTTCTTTATCACCCTCCCTTTTCTCTCTCTCTCTCTCTCTCTCTCTCTCTCTCTCTCTCTCTCTCTCTCTCTCTCTCTCTCTCTCTTTCTCTCTCTCATGAGCCACAAAGCTGAATGCAGCTGTCGCATAATAAATGGTCGATTTCAGTTTGTCTCGTTTTACAGGCTTAAACCGGCTGCGCGAGGATAGCAGGAGGACACTGACAAATGGCCGATTCCATAGGACGAAGTAAGAGAGCTAAAATGAGGAAGACTGGAAGAGAGAAGAGGATGGTAAAAGTGAGGTCAGAAACGGATAATTTATCGAGGTCGAGCACTCTCTTTCTCTTTCTCTTTTTCTTTTTCTTTTCTTTGTATTTTTTGCGCTCTTCTTTTTCCTTTTTTAGACCTTACTTGTTTTCACGAGTATTTATTATGATTACTGTCTCTTTCTCTTCTCTTCTCATCTCTCTCTCTCTCTCTCTCTCTCTCTCTCTCTCTCTCTCTCTCTCTCTCTATCTTTTTCTCTATTCTCCCACATAGTCTCGACATCGAAAATCGAGAACCATGGAGAAATCGAATAACTGATAACGCGTTCTCTGAATGCGAGACACGCGGGAAATTGGAAAATGCTCATAGGACATTATCGACATTCGAACGATCGAAGATGTTGCATTCGAACGACGAGAGCGCCTAATGGCTAGCACTATCGCCAACCCTGACTTTTATGCCGATTCGAGAATCTCGAACACTTCGCCGCGTCGTTTAAGCTCCGTTCCCCATGGGCGCGGTTACGTGTGTTTGTGTGTGTGTGTCACTTTTAAAAACTCTCCAAGGGTATCTATTCGACGACGAACCACTATTTTTTTTTCTTGTCCCCCCTTTATCTCCCTCCCTCCCCACCTTACTCTTTCCTCTCTTATCGAAATGAAATTTTAAACGAGCTTCCCTCCAAGTGATCTCAATACCTCCTACATACTTTCTCGTGAAACGTTCGCGGTACTTATCTTTCGAGGAAAATGCGTTTAGTATCGAATATATGTACGTATACTTATTTCAGTATACATTTTCATCTAGTGCTTCTTTCGAGAAAGCTTATTAACTAATAAGTATGTGAAAGTATATCATTACGTTCATCATATTTGCTAGAAGCAATGTATATCAACTTGAAACCCTTAAACCGAGTTAACAATCCATTAACTCCTATCACTCTTCATCGTTTATTTGTTAATAATACCATTCGTTTTCGAGGAAACGTAATAAAATGTAAACGTGGTTTCAAGTTTCTATTATCTGTGATATATATCGAGTATTATTAACGTAAAATGAAAATAAATTGTTACCTTTGTTTATTTTTTTTTTTTTTGTAATTATATAATCGAATCTTATCGATCAATTGAACGATTACTGCTATTGTTGTTCTTTTCTCTTTTCTTTTTTTAAGATCAACCGAATGTATACTTTTGCACTGCATATCTTACGGTATTATCCTCGTACGATATAATTCTCAAGAAGGAAAATACAATCCCATTGAAATGGTCGAATGGAATGAAATCATCCGGTCAATAAGTCGTTATAATCTTTCTTTTTTTCCTCTTTTTTCTTTTTTCACTCTCTACCATGTACGCTTGATACCACTTTAAAGAAGCAAGAAAAAAGAATAACAACAATAACAACTTGGAATAACGTTCTTAAAGCAAAGTGAAAAGGCAATTTTATCGATGGGATAACGTTGCTAACCGATAGGAACTTTCTTCTTGGGGAATTTCTACGGTTATAAGGTGTCCGACGGAAAGAGCTTAAATGTAAAATAAATTCCAATAAAACCGATCGTTAAGTGAGTTAGAATACTTTGTCGAAAGAGTAGGTAGATAGTGGTTATACATACCTATCGTACCTACTAATACTCTATAGAGAAAGACTATGACAAAGAGAGAGAAGGAGAGAGAAATAGAGATTAAAAAAGAGAGAGAGGGAAAGAGAGAAAGAGAAAAGTGAAGGAGATAGTCGATACACAAAAGCGAACTACATTGGAAGTTCATCGATGGAGTGGCTAATTCGCTAAAGCTTAAGAGTGACAGGTTGCGGTCGAAGATACGGCAATTGGAGTGGCTATGCGGTCTCGAGAGAAGGGTTACGGAGAAAGGGAATGAGCACAACTAAACCCATACTCGTCAATGTCGCGCGAGCTCAGCACTCTTCGAGAGGTGGCTCAAGTTTCCCTCGTTCAACGACTAATAATGGGAACTCATGTTGTCCTCGTCTTCTTCGTGTGGCTCGTATACCTCGGCCAAGACTAGATTCGACTTGATGAGTTATACGACTTGTTGGAACGTTAACGACTCCTGTCTACGTTTTATCTTCTCTTTTGTCTTTCATGTTTTAAGAGATTATTGAAAATAAAATAATACAAGGAAAACAAGTAAATAGAAAGAAAAGAAGTTTTCTAGGAAGCTACATTTATCAGTAAAAGTAAAGCTCGAAATGGTTACATTCAATGGTTGGAAATATTGTAACGTGTAGGATGAATTATATAGTTATTGAATCATGTATTATATTTTGAGTATCGATGTATTATGTAATTTTTAATTTTCTGTCTCTGTTTTCTCTTTTTTTTTTCTTATTCTAATTTTATGATATATAGATGGTAGCTGTATCATTTCGTTCTCTTAATTTATTTTTTTGATAATAATATTCTTAGGCAAAGATTAAGAAGGTGGATCGTATATATCTCGAATAAAATATTCGGAAACGTTTAATAATCAAATTATTTGTTTTAATTGCGTAATTATAATAATTATTAACGAGAGGAAAGAAAACGTCAGAAGAACTATTACAATTGAATGTATTATATAGTTTGCTCATCAATCAAATCACCGTATTAAACAAGAAATTTTTTGGAACTTTTAGTACGAGCTTCCAACACACGTATATGTATCTTCTTTCTCTTTTTTCTCTGTATTTTAACAATTCAAATATTCGCTTAATTTTCCGACATTCCTCGTGGAAAAAATTCCGAGGTGGTTTCATACCGCATACGATTTTTAGAGTATTGGTGAAATAATGTGGAATGGTACGGGATGGAATTGAAAAGCATGTTCTTATTGCTATGGACGGTGAACGAAATAGCTGATGTCGTGAAATCAAAAAATTCAGAATGACACAGCTGTGATTTTGTTCGATATTGTCTATCTCATATTAGGTATCTTTATCTATCTATCTATATATATATACTCAGGGTCACATAAATATCTATATTCTGCATATATACGTCTAATATTGTGTATGTTATATATATATATATATATATATATATATATATATATGTATGTATAAATATATATGTATATATGTATATATATATATATACATACACACACGTACACACAATACACATAGATATATATTCATACATTGACTGTCATCTCTTATGTATATGTATACGGTTGAATGTATATATATAGGTACCATGTATGTGTATATATATATATATTTAGATATGTATATATATGTATATAGAAAAGCTCAGCATTCCTAGCACGCTATCACGAGTCATACGTACATCGAAGAGGCGATTGTCGAACAAAATTGTCGACTGAACAAAGCATGTCCCACGAATACTAATCCCTTCTTTACATAAAAATAGATGACTTCGTGAACGCTCGATGCGTGGAAAATAGAAGAATAAACCAGGACGCGACCGTGTTCGCAAACAAAAAAAAAAGAAAATGCATAATACAAGCGTACACTAATTTTATAATTGAAATTACAATTTCTATAAATTATTTTTTACAAGTAATGCACGAAAGGAAGAATATCAAAATATTCTAGTTATAAAAATTTATTTCTAACGTCATTCTTCATTTTTATTAGATTAATTCAATAACTTTTATGATGAATCAGTACCAATGTGTCCACTCGTTCACGTGTCGGAGAAAAAGAAAATGAAATAGAACGAAACAATAAAAGAGAAAAAATAGGAAATAAAATAAAACAAGATATGAGAGAGAAGAAGAAATGAAAAAAAAATAAATAAATAAAAAATAAAAAAATTTAATTTATTTTGAAAGAACGACACGATTTCGTGTTAAATTATATAGCGAATCAAACGAAGCAGGTCTCAGTTAAATCTAAATTTAATTTTTACATAAAAATATATATGCTCTTTCTGTTTTCTTTCTCTCTCTTTCTTCCTCGTTTTTGCACTCATATTGCATTTTGCCAGTTATATGAGATATTCGTACATAGAAGAAGAATAAAATACTAAAAATAGCAGAAAGCTTGGAAAAGCTGACGGAGAAAGCGAGAGAAACTCTTCAATCTCAAATATAAAAACGGCTCAGAGTATTTTTACCGTCGAACACATTGAATCTTAACGAATGTACTCGTTTGATAAAAATTACAGAAAGACTTCTTAAATCTCGTAATAAAAAAATCATGTCACGAAAGAGAAACATTTCTTAAGATAAAAATATTATAGCACGATCAAAAAATATTATTATGTAATTACAGAATATATATCTCTCTATTATCGATGTTTTATTATATAACTATACTTCGAAGATCGATGTTCTTTCTTTCTTTCTTTCTTTCTTTCTTTATGCAATTTCGTACAATCAATAAATCATAAAATTGAAAGAAAAATTTTATGTAGGAAAAATCGAATATAAGGATCCTTTCGAAAAATTTGATTTTTACTGTATATGTGAATTTTCCATGTAAAAATAAAAGACAAAGAGAGAGAGATAGAAGTATAAACAAAATATCGTAAATAATTCGTTTGATTTACATAGACTTATTTTATAAAATTCATTCTCTTTTTATTTATTACTTAATCTGTTTGAGAACATCATATTAAAAAAAAAAACAGAATAACCAATGTAATTGCAAATATTTACATTAAGAATGACAAAGTTTTAGTTTTAATCATGAATATCGAAAAATTTGTGCAAATATATAAGAACATGTTTACATATGCATGTATGTATGCATATATGCATAAAATGAGACTTTAAAACTGAAAATCTTAGAAGTCTTGGACAAAATAAGGTACAAACGTGATGAATGAATTAGAACGTAGTAAAAAGCTTTCAAAAATGATATTTTGCTTCTTTAACGTATTATCAACGAAAAAGAAAAAAAAAAGCAAGAATTTGTATATAAATCGTATCAATATTATTTTAAAACTTTAACTCGTTTTAAAAGCCAATAAACAACGATTCGAATTAATGTACATAGGATCCGAAGATATAAGGAAAATCAATAAACTAATTGATTATATTCGTTTTATCTTATGTCAAAGATTATAAATAACTATACACGTTAATTGATATCAACGTTTCAAGCTGTTGGCATGAGCAGCAAGCTCACAACATATTTCACTTGTTAAATTACCGATAATTAATCAAGCGTAATCTCTTATCGAATTGAATTCAAATTGGAAAAACGGAAATCGAATTTAGAAGAATCTATTTCTATTTCGCGTATCTGTAAATGACAAGGACTAAACGATATCAAATCGATTTTCTCTATATACTGTAGTATAACAGATTTTTATTTTCAACTTAACTAAGAAAAAAAGATGATGGGTAAATAGCGAAAAGTAACTATAATCTTTGTTCCTACGTTTAAAAAAAACAAAAAAAAAACAAAAAAAACAAAAGGAAAAAAAGGTATCCATATATACATACATGAGAGAATTCAAAATGTCGTATGAACGGCGTACGTACATATTCGATTTGGCTTTGTTATTCGAATTAACAAAGAACGACAAGTCTTTTATGTGCAACGAAACGTTGAAAGAGAGAAAAACAGTGTTATACTAAAGGTATTTCGATTCATCGACGCGTAATGGCACACGACAGGTTCCAATTAACGAAGCTGCTACGAAAAGTGAAAAGAACATGAGAAAAAAAAAAAGGAAAATTCTGAAAGAGAAATAGACAAGGAAAAATAGATAGAGAGAAAGATAGAAATGATATGGAGGACAAAATCAGTAACACGAGACAATGAACGAAAAAGGTGAGTTAAACAACGTGAAACAGTTTTGTGAGAGTAACAAAGAAATATCTGTGTGTATGTATGTATAGATTGAAAATAATTAATAGAAATATTTTTAATAGATATTAAAGTTAGATATGACGATCAGGTTATCATTTTCGATATTTAAATTTCCTTTGTAACAGTGTAACAATCACGCATGATTTACGCGAGTAGAACACTATAAATGACGAAATTAAATAAACCATTTCTCGATAGTTAAATAAAATATCGAAAGGAGTATTTTATTACGACATTCAAGAAACTATATGACTATTGCCATCGTAGAAAGAAGAATCTTAAATCTTACTTTCGTTATTCACAGCTATACGAAAAATCCACTAACATTTCACGATCATTACAAATAAGTGCATCGTGAATGTTGAAAAAATCGTCGAATGAAAGTATCAGAGAAAGAGATAGAGAGAGAAAGAGAGAGAGAGAGAGAGAGAGAGAGTTAGATCGATTCATCGTGCAGACGCATTTTCGAACGGGTATTTTATCAAATATGCAAGAATGGATAAAGTGACGGATAAAAGATCCGTTATTCTTCCTCCATTCTTTACTTCTCCTCGTCTTCTTCTTTCTCTCGATCTCCCGCATTGAAAGATAGAATACGCAATAGGAACAAAAAGAGAAAAATCGAAGAAGAAAAGAAATAAAAAAAAAAGAAAAGAAAGGAAAAAAGAAACAGATTATCCTTGAGCATTTTGCAAGCACGAAGAAGAATATAAAGGAGATTTCGATCGAATCTATCTTTTTCAAATAATTCTCCTGAAACGTATCAAACGAAAATCGTTAACGTTCGTAATATTTTATCGTTCAATAGATAGTACAATTTTTTTTATAAAAGTAATGAAAAGTAAAGTGTATTTTCATTTTCGTAGTATGATTTAAATTGGTGATATACTCGCCGTGGGAATCCTAAAGGAAAATTTATAAAGTATCGAAAGTTTAGTATCGAAAGTATCGATATTAAAAATTCTTATCAAAATTCAAAAATATATATATATATATTTTATATATTTTATATATATTTCTACATATATTATTTTATAATATTTTTAAAAAATATTATTTTATGCGGAATCTGAAAGACTTGTTCATTCGTAAAACGACGTTTACGATAAAAACATATGTACGCGTAAACCTTTGAAAGAGGTACATCTAAACTGAAAAACTTTATAGGGAAATAACTTTTCGTTTTTGGTCTCTCTTTCGAACGGCTATTTCAGCACTATTAAACCACTATCAAAATCACCAATACGTTCGCAAACCACATGAACATCGGTAACAACGATCACGCCCAAGAACACCAGAAACTCGTTTTTCTTTTCGAATGTGAAAAGAAAATGTATAGTAAGGTATAGTAATTTTCGTGAAAAACATCGTAGCTCGCGTACCATACGAGTGTCTTTTTCCTTTTATAGCTCGTTATCGTTGTTGACGACGAAATCGAATCGGTAAACGATCGAAAATCGAACACCAATGGAATTGCTCTTCGTTGATTATATCAAATGCTTCTTCGAGTAAATCATACGTAAGATTACAGATTTCTCTTTTAGAAAAAAAGTGAAATTACTTTTTTCTTTTTCATGTTTTTGTTTTGTTTCAAATACTATCGAGAACAAAAAGAAAAAATACACGCGAGAATTTGCGTTTTAAACGATCAGTTTTGTCTCACTGTTTTATTAAAACGATGAGATATTCTCGAATATTATTTTATGTAGATACCACTACACGCCATTATTACTGATAATACTGTTTACTGATTTTAATTTATTTAATATTTTCCGAAGTAAATTTTAAAATATTTATAAACAAATAAATATACATTTACATAATAATTTTACGAGATGGTTTGACAAAATGGTTTCTTTATTTTATAAACAAATAAACAAACAAATAAATATATATATATATATTTGTATAGTATTTTTATAAAATGGTTCAACAAAACGGTTTCTTTATTTTATGAATAAACAGAATTTCATTGTTATAATTAAAATAGAAAAACAAATATCGTATGAATATTTTTAATTAACGACATATAAAGAGAGAAAGAGAAGGACCAATAAAAGAGATAAGAATTTCTAGTGAATGTAAAAAATATCACGATTATGAATAGTCGAGCTTAAAATTATCGCTAGGACGAAAGAAAAGAACGAGTATTGAAATTTTTGGACAAAATTCTCGCTTCTTTTTTCCACAAATAAAATTCCAGAAAGGTTTTCATGCGAAACGCGTGTATTGTTGCAAGAGTCATGCGATTACATGGGTGAGCGCGCATGGAAAATATGCGATGTATGCAAACAGTTTTATGCGATCCCGTCGATTCGTTTTATCGCTCGTTACCGTGGCTCGACGTGAAATCGTGCCGATAAAATATCGTACGGATTTCGAGGACATTGTCGTGATTGATCGATCTCTGAATAAAGTGTATCTAAATGGAACTCTTCAAGTTTAATCTTAACAACAAAATTTTCTTTTCTTACCTTCCAACTAAATTAAATACACACACATACACGTAAATACGTAAAAAATTTATGTGTGTATATTGTAAACAAAGGCCGAACTTATCTCCCTTTGTGCTTCTCGAACATCTTAAATAAATGAAATTTATTTTGTATAAAATTTGGCCTTTGTTTATAGCATATAACTAGTGATATTTCTTCGAATTTCACAAATTTTTAATATATTTTATTATAGTAAATGATCTCTATTGCATTGAATTCCTTTCGACAAATGCCATTCAACTATGAAAAGAAAAAAAATATGTAGTTCCATTTACAAAAAAAAAGAACGAATTTGACTTTGAAATTTATTCCGACGTTTGACCTGTAAAAAAAAGAAAAAGAAAAAAAATATTGGTACCATATGATGTGTATCTTGATAACAAACAAATCTGTAAAAAAATATTTTTTCCAGGTTCAGTCTCTCACAAGATATTCCAATTTTTCGAAATAAACGAAATACTTTGTGTATATATTATATATATATATATACATATATATATATATTTGTATGTGTTATATATATATATATATTATACATATATATAACATAGTTACATGCATATATATGTTATATACTTATTATAAAAATATATATATATTATATGTATTTGATACGTCTTCGTTAACTTTTTTAAACTACATTTCGACTCATTCACATATATACATTCTCCGAAACGTGATTCTAGTCTTGGAATAAAATAACCTAGCACTTTTTTATCCTCTATAATGGAAGGAGTCTCTCTTCCATTGTTCTACGGATTTCGCACGACAATAAATTAAAAGTAATAACTTTTCGCGGGACATAGGAAGGTGGAGTAGGTGTACGCTTTACGAGAATTTTTTTTTCTATTTTCTTTTTTCCTTTTATTTATATTTATTTATTTTTTTTTTTCTATACATAAATCATGCTGCACGAACTTTCGGGCGTTCTTTAAAATAACACGATTAGTCTATGAAGAATTTTATTGTACGATTAGTAATCGATGAGAAAAAAAAAATATATATATATAAAATTAATTCACGCATTATTTAAACTTTATATAATCGGTTTATTATCTACATATGTATATATATAAAAAGAAAAGAAGAAAGAATAAGATCGATGAACCAATTGGAGAGAACAGTACAACCTAACGACAACATTAGAAATGCTAATCATTCACAAATAAAGACAAATCAAATTTAACGAAGATTTGAATAAACTTTAATACTCAGAAAACTATGAAAGATACATCAAATCAATATTTCTTATAACAAGCGAATCAAGAACCATCAAAATATCATTCAATGATCATCAATACGTCACCAAAATATCATCAATATCAATTGAATCTTCCAAAACAAATATATCTATCGAATAATTCAATAAAATTAAATTAAAAATCAGATTGACAATTATTATTAAAATCGTTATATCAATCAATTAATAATTTAGAATTATCCACAATTTAAAAATTTAAGAGTATATATAATATATATAATAAACCAGCGTAATAAAAACTTCATATTATATCAAATCTTATACTCTCGCTTCATTGATAAAAAAAAAAAACAAAAAAAAAACAAAAAATAGAAATAAATAAAAAGTATAAGAAGAATATACAGATACATTAATTTTGTAAACGAACTCGGTCTAAGAACGAAGTATTTATTTAGTCCGTTTTTTCGAACGAAGTAAATGAAAAAGTATCCGACGTACGTTAAGTGTAAAGAGAAAGGAAAAAGAAGGGGGATGGGAGAAGAGGGGTGAAAGAAAAAGGGAGAGTGGAAAAAGGTTAAAAATCCAAGCACGTCAAGCTCGTCTCTCGAGAAGTTGCGTTAATTGAAGTAGTCGCATCGGTACGTTGTGTTGTAAGTACCAAAGGTAAGCCAAGGCCTACGCAATGCCTAAGCGAAAAGGGATCCTTGTGTCACGTAGGAGGAACACTATTCCTCTTTCCTTTTATCGTATAAACACTCGAGACACGCCTTGCATTTAACGTCAACGTCTTTCCAATCGTGGGATCCATCTTGAAAGCTATCCTAGCTAAAATATACCTTGTGATAATTACACCGTTCTTGAAAACACTTTCGCAACATGATATTATATATGTTCAATTACTAGTTTATTATCAAATTACTTATCTTCGAACTTTATAAATATATAGATATATACCTAGGTATTTTCCGTGTTGTTACAACAACCATAAATCACATTTATTGGTTAAGCTTGTACGAAACTTTTCTCAACCATATATACGTGTATAGATCAATTTACTTATGCGAAAGATCGTTTCATTTTGTTGTTGTTGTTTTTTTTTCTTTGCTTTTTCTTTTTGTTTTTTGCTTTTTTTTTATGTTTGTTTTCTAAGAATAAATTACGATCGTCCAAAGGAGAGAAGTATTCCTCTATTATGGCTTATATTCTGGTCTCGTACTCGCAAACCATCCTGGTGTAAAGGCGATTAATTTAACCTCTTGTAAACGATAACATTTCGTTTCTTTGTACCTTAAATGGCCCACATCTGTATTTAATTGCTTCGCGTAAAATGCAGTTAAGAAGAATTATAACGGAATTTGTGTTTCGCCATTCGGGATAATTACTCTTTAGTCATAAATGTGTTATACGTATAATACGTTGTACGTATCCATGTTAAAAGCTAGATTGTATATCGATCTCTCCATCGAATGGAATCCGAATTAGCGTTAACGTAAAACGTTATTACCGTGCTCAAAGGTTAAAAATAATTAATTTTTTAAATGACATGCTTAATTTATTCTTTATCCTAGCAAAAATTTTATCGTATTAAATATTTTATTTTCGCACGATTATTGAAATTATTAAAAGTTTTCAACGAAAAAGAAAATTATCATTGAGAAACACGAAATGATCTAGTCATGTTCAAAATCTTTAAAAATAGACGAACGTATGATATTCGAATCTTAAAGCAATCTCTTGAAAGAACGTTCTCTAAGTTTTATATATATATAAACCAAGTTATATATAAAATAAGTTATATATAAAATATATATAAATGTTATATATAAAATAAATTAAATATAAAACAAGTTTTATATATATATAAAATAAGTTATTCCACACGAGTTTCAAATATTATTAAGTTATGAATTGTATTATTATTATAATATTCATAATCATAACGAAAGAAAATACAATATTTAACATTATTTAACAATTTCAACAAATCTGTTCGAGAATAGTGCGATGTCACATATACGACATATTCAAACCTCATCTGTTCCCTTCAACACTTGGTCCATTCTATCAAGGATCTCACTTTAACGGACAGACCGTCGTATTATATATCCTCCATCATGCGTCATCTTCATCCTGTCATCTCGAAACTGTTCTTCTTGCTCGATCTTCTTCTTCTTCTTCTTCGGCATGATTTCTACTCATTGTCATTGAACGAAAACGAAAACGATAGGAGGACGAAAAGTGAGAGAAAATATCGTTTGAACGTGAGCAGGAATGAAAAGAAACAGAAAAAGAAAAAAAGAAAAGGAAAAAGAAGAAAATAGATCAAGAAAAGAAAGAGAAAAAAAAAGAAAAGAATCGAAAATGATTCGATATCATTTTCCGTAATCAAAGTGAACGTGACGAAAGTTAAACTAGCACTTCGTATGACGAACTCGTTCTAGAAAAGAATGAAACACTAGTCTGTGTGTGTTACTTCTCTAAGAGGGATTTTTCAGAATAAAGTGAGAAAAAAGGAGAGAGAAGAAAAAAGAAAACAGGAATTCGTAAGACTACGAAAAGAAATGAAGGAGGGAAAAAAAAGAAAGAAAAGGAAATCGAGAAAATTCTACTAATCGAAAAGGGTACGATCGATGAAAGCCAAAAAGCTCTATTACCCACGCATAGAAAATTAAATGGAATAACGACGAGAAAATCGTTCGATTCCTATCAATTTCGATAGCGATGCCCACGTATGCTAGTTATTTAACGTCAAATCCAATTTGATTTAATTCTCATTCGACTGAACGTTTGGTCATTCAATGGCCTAGTTTTTAAGTGTACCCATGTGTGATATAGCAGAACGATGTCACGCTAAAATCAACATTTTTATTTTATTATTCGATAATTGAGATTATTTTATAACTGACATAAAGCGATCATAATTTAACATAAAAAAGGATTATACAGAATTGCTCCATTTATCGTTATAAAATTATATATTAATCATATATATATATATATTTATATATATTATAGATATTAATACTAATCTATATATTAACATACATTATATGTATATATTAATACTACTACTATTAATATTAATTATATATTCATTATCACGAAGCGTGCTCTGTGAAAAAAGCATTTTTCGATTCAGCCTAACCCTGCATGTAAAATAACAAGAGAGAATTATTAAAACAAGAAACAAAAAAAAAGAAGGAAAGAAAAAAAAAGAAAGCAAAAGAAAATCATTATAAAACTACGTCTCCACGATGAGCTCATTAACCTTTCGCAGACGTAAAATCTTGCGAAACAGCGCCCACCATCCCCTTCCACCCTCTCCACCCTCTCGAACTCGCTTGTCATCATAAAGATCTTGCATATCGTAAAGATGCGAATGGATGCAAGGAAGGATGCAAGGAAGGAAGAAAGTGGCTACATGCAAACCGTGGCAGGAAGATTACTTAACCTCGGTTAAGGTTAACTCGGGAACCACCAACACGATGAGAGATAGTGATAAAGTGTGAGTGAAAGAGACAGAGAAAAAAAGAAAAAGAGAGAGAGAAGAAAAGAGATACCTAAAGAAAAGAGAGAGAGAGAGAAGGAGAGAAAGAAGAAAGGAAGAAAAGAGATATCTAGAGAAAAAAGAAGATAGACAGAGAGAAAGAGAGAGAGAGAGAGAGAGAGTGAGACAGAGAGAAAGAGAGAGAGAGAGAGAGAGAGAGAGATGTAAAAGAAGGTGGGAGAAGTCGTCATCCGTGAAAATGCTTTTCCGGTGCAACCACATTCCGTACCCCCTCTCGTTCGTTAATTATATTGCGTAATGACGGAGAGAACTTTCTCTATTCCGCGTTAGATGCGCCACGCTTAATTACTTTCTCTCCCAACGCAGTGACGGCTTGAGCGCACGCGAGCGCTCACCAACGACCGGGCGACCCTTCACGTTTTGTGTACGTCGTTCCCTCGGAAAAAGTCACCGACGCGAATGGAAAAATAAAGGCAAGTTTTTATCCTCTGGCCAAAAGCAAAGCAACTGGGACGAGCAACGAGTAAAGCGAAACGACGTAGGTCCTCTTTCGTTCCTCGGCATTTACCTCTTCTTCGTTCCACTATATTTAGCCCTCTTCTTATTTTAACATAAGTTTTACCGAAATTTGAGAGTACGTTCATCGTTCATGAATAGTTCTATGTATTTTAAATGGATGAGAGAGAGAGAGAGAGAGAGAGAGAGAGAGAGAGAGAGAGAGAATTTATTGATTAGCTAAAATGTAAGGTATAGTTTTTTTATCACTTTTTGTTTTTGATATATAAGTATAGATAATTATAGCTATAGATTGCTATATATAATAATAGTTTTATATAATGTAAGTATAGATAATAACTATATTTATATTATTTTTTAAATATATACATACGTATATTGTTTATATGATTTTATATAAACATATATTTTTTGTATTTTAAATATATGTGTATATATATATATATATATATATATATATATATATATATAGTATTATATGTATGTATGTATGTATGTACATATATTTTTGGAATACATACCTATGTAAAGTTTTTATACATATGACTAAATTCAGTTTAATCCCATAGAAAAGGAAAGAAAAGAAAATAAGAAGAAAAGTAGAAGGGAAGTAGAAGAAACAATATTCACGCTCCATTCGACTCCACTTCAAAAGATATCCGAGAATAAAAGAGAGTACGCGAGAGTTTTCGCGTATTAGCAAAGTTTAAAAAAAAAGAAAAGGAAAAAACAAAAAGAAAAAAGAAAGAAAGAAAGGAAAAAAGAAGAAGAGGAAGAGAAATATTTTCGCTCGGAAGCTTGCAATTGAAAGAATTAAAAAAAAAAAAAACGGATAGATGTGCATCTCTGCATAGTATTGTATAACGATCTAAAACTAAGTCCTTTTTGCAATATTAATCATCTCTCGAAAGGTTGCAAATAAAATAATCAATTTATCTTCTCGTAAAACTTAATCGTAATTTCTCTTTGCGTACGTTCGTAAAAAAAAAAGAAAAAATCGTATAGTTAATTCTCATAAACATTATTACTTATTAATGTTAAATCCCATATCTCCTTTTTTTACCAATCATTCCATTTTTCGAAATATTTAAAGTTACGCAGATATACCGTGTGTACACATACACTCATATATATAATACATATATACGGTACATACAACACATTTTACGTATAATACACGTAAAACGACGACCTCGATGGAAAGTCAAAAAGTTCGTTCAAACGCCGCGCCGTTTTGAAACTCGAACGTCCGATAAGAAAAGCGAATACTTTTTTTTGTTCGGCCTTCTTTCAAATTCAAAAGGTCTAGGAAAGACCGCACGGATATGACTCCTGGCTACTTATAGAGGCCGATTCAACTTTCTCAAGGAGCAATGCTCTCCTTTTCCCACCTCGACTTTACCGTCAACTTTTCATTCGTCTTTCTCTCTCTCTCTCTCTCACATGTTCACTTCATCTAAGTTCTCTGTCTCTCTCTCTCTTTCCTTCCTTACTTTGCTTCTTTCCACTTGGCTTGTCCTTTTCCAAGGTTGACCTTACTGTTTCCAGTCTCTCTCTTTCTCTTTCTCTTTCTCTCTTTTACTCTCTCATAAGACGAGTTTTCACGGTGATGAACTTCAACGGGGTAAATTTATCGCGGATAGAGCAATAAAGTTGCAATTAGGACTTCCCTCTTTTAAGAGTTCTCATTATTCGGATTATTTTGATCTTCGTAGAGGCTCACTTCGTTTAATTTTACTCTTTACCGTCCAAGACAAAACTCCTTTCCTCTTCGTACTCTCTTCTTGGTACCTCCGCCCACGATTTCTTTTCCCATCTACGCCAAACTTTCTCCAGTTTCACACCGCGTGACATTTCTATCTTATCGTCGCGATTAAATTTTTCCAACTTTTCTTCTTTGAATCCGTTTATGAAAGAGAGAGAGAGAGAGAGAGAGAGAGAGAGAGAGAGAGAGAGAGAGAGAGAAAGTCGGGTATTCGACCCTTTAGACGAGTGTCACTTTTACGCGGTCTAAGTGAATCTTCTATCCCTCGGTTATGTCGCCAAACTTTCTTCTTGTTTTTCTTTTGCTTTTCCTTTTCCTCTTCCTTTTGCTGCTTTTTTTTTCTTTTTTCTTTCTCTTTTTCTATCTTTTTAGTTAGACGAAACAAAAATAACAAGTTTCTTCGGCCGAAAATCTTTTTAGAAATTCCCCTCACATCAGCTCGAATAGAATTGTTTTCTTTATAGATCCTTACAGTTATCGTCTCTTCTTTCGTATATGAAAAAAGAAAATTTATTAAATCCGATTTTATGTCTTAGTATTGAAGTTTCCTTTTGGTAGATAAACTTTATAAGATAATGAAATTAAAGAAGAAGAAGTAGAAGAAGAAGAAGAAGCAGAAGAAAAAGAAGAAAACTTCTCAACGATTTCAATGAAGCTTCGATGAACGTGAAATAATCGATCATCGCTTCGTATTGTTCCTAATAATTAAATAAAATGTATCATAATGAATTATTTGTTAAAGAAATATCGAATTTCTCAATCAAATATCAATCGATAATAATAAGTTTGGTATTAACAAATATCGTTGTATTTTTTATAATAATATTTTTTATAATAATTTATAAATATATTATAATAATAAATAATATTTGTTATATTGTTAAACGTTATATTGCTTCTCTCTCTCTCTCTCGTTCTCTCGTGCAAAACAAATCTCATAGTACTCTCGAGTTATCTGTGATATGTATTGTTATACAATTCCCATTTATGTGATGGCATAGTGGTCTAACTAATTCCATGGGGTCAACTGAATCATCTACCAAACGATATTACAGAAATTAATGACTTCACGGCTGAAAACTATAATGATATTGATATTGTAAAGTCTCTAAAGAATTCAATGAAATACGATAAAAATATCTTACAGAATTATTTACTTAATATATTTTTAAAGATTTATTGAAATATCTTGAAATTAAAATTAAAAAAAAGAAAAAGAATTGATCATCGCAAGATACGTGATTCGTAATCAATTGCAATTATAGAATGACATCATTCGATAAATATATTTGAAAATTTTTGCATACATGTATGTATTTCAGTTGAATGTTCATGTACTACTTATTAACGTTGACTATTATCTTTATTTCGAATATCCTCGAACGTGTGATTTAATCCATACGAGATCATCGATTTTATTGGACGTTATTGGAATTGACTTATTTTCTGGCGATGATATCACCTCTGTACATACGTTTTATCTCATAATACATACCAAAAATATCAAACAAAATATATAGGAAAATGTAGAAAATCCAATTCGAAAATCCATACGATGATCAACGGCAATACAGTTACGTTTTTATTTACTTGATACTTTTATAAAAAGATATAAAAAAGTAATAAAATTGTCTATATTCGCATATTATTTCCTAATAACGCAAACTTTGATTGAAAGAAAAAGAAATATAAAAAAAGAAGAAACAAAATAAGTTAACTCTTTATATTCTTACAAATATTAGTTATAATAGAGTGTGTTTCGTAAGCGTTAATAAAGAATTTAATATAAAAAATTAAAGAAATTTTATTTTAAAGAATATGTTAGATATTTCTTATCTCTAAACGAACAAGGAAATGTATACAATATGTATCTACATATAGTACATATATATCCATATACATAATATACAAATATATATATATATATATGTATATATATACATGGGAAAAATATTATGCTAATATAGCTATAAGAGAATATTTGTAGGTTAAATAGTCTACCTTCAAAAAGGAACTAATTAACAAGTTCAGATTATACACAGTTTCATAGTATTAAATCTGGCTGCGTCTCGTTAAACTTGTCAAACGATTTCCTAATATCGTACAGTATCGTTAATACGTTGTACCTAATAGTTATATAACTAGTAACTACTTTGTGTCACGATGTCGAAATATCCCTTTCGAAAACAAAGTTGCTAAAATACGTTCGTTAATTTATGACATTCGTAAATATGACGATTGCCGTTGAATCATAATGGCAATTAAGGATAAGTATCCTAGCAATTTAGAGCTTGGTCTGATCGATTTCCACGTCGACGACAAAAGGATGGAATGGAGTGTAACAAAGTCGTCAGATTGTGGGTGGCAAACGGAGAGGGAGAAGGGTGGACGTATTACGGATTGCAATAAAATCGCTTGTAAGAAAATTGCCGCACGAGCACGAAATTGATTCGACTTTTTCGTCGTCTTCTTCTTTTCCTTCTTCTTCTCCAAGAAAAAAGAGAGAGAGAGAGAGAGAGAAATCCATTATTGAAAAAGCTAAGGCAAAGAGCAAAGTGAATGAAGCAAACCACAAAAATTTACATTATTCTCTCCTATCTACCCTCGTTCCTCTTTCTTTTTATTTTTTCTAAATCTTTTTTTCTTCTTGTCTTTCCTTTTTTTCTTTTTTGTATTTTTCCTTTTCCAATTCCTTGTCGAGAGAGAGAGTTTCCCATGGAAGAGAAAATTATTACGAGAAATCAAGAACGAGCGTGGCATTGCTCAAGCATCAAAGCTCAAAGTCGAAAGATCTTCCACGCGTGGATCCATATCTCTAGCTCGAAAAGCACGCTAGAGGCCTTCCTAAAGGACGGGAAATGCAAAAATATGCAAATTCTTCGTTTGAAACTACGTTTTAGCTCCTGAAAGAGCCGCCACCGAAGGCATTCTCGCACGTGTCCCAGATTTTACTCTCTGACGTTACTCTCCTTCTCCTCTCTTATACTCTCATCCTCTTTCTATTCAGCTCCATCAGAAATCCTATAAATTTCTCCCTGTTTTTCCTATTATCCGTTCCTTCTTTCTTCTTTTCTTTTTTTTTTTCTTTGTCTCTCTCTTTCTCTTTCTCTGTCTCTGTCTATCTCTGTCCCTCTTCACAGTTTTACTTCGAGAAATTATATCAATCACAAATATCTCTTAGAAATAGTATTATATACTTCTTATTATTTTACTATCTTAGAAATAATATTTATATTACTTTTTTGTTTCTATTTTGTTTCGAGTAACTCTTCTTCGAGTTAACTTATTTTCTTTCAAGTTTAATTTCGTTCAAAAAAGCGTTCTTCTCGAATGTTTAATATTTATTATCGAACGATATTAATACGAATCGTTGACATTAATCGACATTAATTTTACTTTACCACTTTGTAATTAAACTTTTTTAACAGGAGACAGAAAACAATACATATTGTCATAAATTCGTATCGCACGTTTAATCGAATATATTTAAAGGACAAGAGTAGAAAAAGAAAGAGAAGAAAGAGAAGCAGTAAAATTAAATGCCGTTGAAAGAAATTTTTTTACGAATATTATCTAAAATCCAAAAATAGTTATTACAAAACGTGTACATTGTATTCGTTTGGACATGAAAATAACGTGCCGCAAATCGGTTAACCAGATTAGTTGGAAAAATAATGGAGAAGCGATACAACGAGATGAATTGAATGAATGAGAGCGAGAGTTTCCCAAGCGACGAATAAATGAATGATCGTTTACGGTAAATGTAACAAAGCGGAAAAGCACGTGGATGAAAAAGAGAAGGAAAATTTTGATGATAGAGCGGATTTATTTGCTTCCGGTGAAAATGCATGTAGATATTGTACGTATATATGAGAACTGGACAGATGAATTTGTAGAAGTTTGCTAAAAAGAAAGGAAAAAAAAAAAAGAAAAAAATCTCTTTTCGATATGATCGAGCTGAAAATGAATATCTCGTTCGATATTCGAAAATCAATCGAATTTCTCTTTTATTCGATGATTAAACCGTATGGAGGATTAATTTTTCTTTATAATTTATATAGAATAATTCCCATCGGGAGGATTTAATAATTTTGATGCCCATCTATGCGATTTAATAATTGTTATTTATTTTATATATTTTTGTTTTTTTTTCTTTCTTTCTTTCTTTCTTTTTAATCACGCACGCGTAATATCCTAGAATTTATAAAAATTATTTACATAAGTTTAAGCGTTGTTCGCATCGTCGCGGCGAATCTTTCTTTTCGTATAGTTGAATATTGGCATTTGATTTATGTCATTCGAAATTTACATGATTGTTTTAAAATGACATATAGAAAATCTTCGTTTCTCTTTTACTTCTCTTTTTTTTCTATTTTTTTTTTTTCGAACTTAATGCATTTCCGACGAGTTCCGATAGTTCTTCAAATTGAAATAAAGTTTTAATAATTCTATGTATAACATAGTTAAAGTTTTGTAGGTCAAATATGAGAGTATACGTATCAGTTTCAGATGAGTTGAATAATGGAATGTAGCAACTATCCTCCGAAATTTCATACGTCGTTAAAAATGGTTGAAGAGTGAGAGAGATATAACGGACCCTCTGCCACTTGATACGTATTAAATGTCGCATGAGTTAAATCACTTTTCTCCTTTCTAAACTACGCTCTTCCATCTATCCATTTTCTAATTGTGAGTCATACCTTTTAATATTCCATTTGCCAATTCGTATCCGTACATTTTCGTTTTGAATAATTTCGTACTTTATCGTGCATTTTTCTACGTATTTCGCAGGGATTTATTTCACGTTTCGAATATCATTTGTGGCCATGCTAATTGCATGCATACTTTTTATTAATCGTCAAAGACCTGCTCTGCACTGTTGAATTTTTTTTTTTTTCTTTTCTCTTCTTTTATATAAATTTCATGCTCGAACGAAAATTGCGAAATAATTTAACGGATCAAAGCAATCGGAAATAATTATGCATTATTGGTGAAATTATGATTCTTTTCATCTTCGTACTCAATCGTTATTATATTATATAGCCATTTTGTATCATATTCTACGACCATCTATAACGTATTATATAAGGTCAGATACTAACATCAGCATGGTTACGTAATATGCACCGCTGCATATAGTTGCAACACGTGTTCCTCTATGCGTATCAAAAAATAATGGCAGTAATAATGGAATAGGAAATGCTTCAAGAACCTTGTAACTATCGGGTATAAGAAGCGATAAATAATTCGGTAGAGAGTATAAGAAAGACAGAGAAGAGAATGCATTAAGATGAAGTAAATTTAACATAACTTTCTATTTGATGAATAAATCAATATAAACATTATTCGTGGAAAATTTAATCTCTCAAATGTCTTCCGAAGATTTCATCGATTTTCTTTAAACAGGAACTTGATAATAATATCTTCAATTATAAATTCTCTCTCTCTCTTTCTCACACACACACACACACTCTTTGTTTGTTTAAAATTTTATGCGAACAAAGAATAAATATTTCTAGAATTTTGTTTTATTTAATTTCTAATTAATACGTACCTCTCGACTAACTTTTACAAACGTAATTAATAACTATTTTAAATTGAATATAAAACATTTAGACAATCTGAAAGAATATCGATCTCTCTTCAAACTGAATCTACGAAACCGAATTTTCGAAAGTGCCTTTAAATTCCCTAAAACTCGAGTAGAATTCGTAGTAGCAGCCTTCTCGTCCTTTTAGAGACCGACTAATGCTGTTGAGTAGCACGTTGCTTGGAGTACATTGGCCGTGCGCGCTAATTCATCCTAGTTTCAAATTATTTATATAAATTATTTCTCAAGAAACAATTTCAAACTTATACACAAACGTAGAGTTTCTTAAAAATAATGAAAAGATGTATTTAATAAATAAATATATATATATATATATATACATTTTTTATATTTTAAATATATATATAATATATATGACATATATTATAAATATAATATATATCTAAATATATATTATACAATATATAAATATAAAAATTAATATATTTATATGTAATATATATATATTTAAAATTACAATATATATATTACATAAATATATAAATATATATATTTATACATATTTATGTATGTATGTATGTATAGAATAGATATATTCGATATAAAAAAATAAATGAAGCTAAAACGAAACTAATTAATAAATGATAATTAATTATGCAATTAATAACGATTTTACGGCTTCGTCCTGCATCTTTTTACGAACTTCGTCTTTTCATAAACTTTGTATTTACATCTTTGTTTGTTTTTCATTAATAAATTAGATAAGTTATTTGTATAGAAATATAGAAACTAAATACTCTTCTAGATATAAGAAATGAAATAACGCCTGATACTAATTAAAACTAGTCATATATTTACTGATTATCCAATTATGACAATAATCTAATCAACTACGACGTGACGATACAATTGAGACGTATAACGAAACACGTACAAATGTGAATGTGAACGCGTGATACTAGCTAACTAGCACTAGCTATACGCTAATTAGCCCCTCTTGTATATTTTACTAGACCACGTATCGTGTAAGTGTATGTGGGTGCACGTATGTGTATCTATGTAGGTGTGTTTGTCGCGACAAAGGCTTTGTGATTTCCTTTCGTGAGATTCAATTTAACGTTGCATTGTGCTCCGCTAAATCGCGGAAGGCTTTCTTGTCTCTTTGTCCGTACGCGTCTAAAAGTGTTCGCGCTATTGTTCTCTTCAGTGAGACTTTCTAATTTGACATAACTATATTCCGGAAGTAACTGCATCAAAGATTATTCCAGAAAAGATTTTGTTTCTTTTTTCTTTTTTTTTTTGGTTTTTTCTTTTTTTTTTTTTTTAAAGCGTTCCTTTATTTTTATTTTCCCCTTTATTCCATTATTTCCGACAAAATATTTCTAACAAAAGATATTCCTATATATAATTAACAAAAATAATTATCTTGTTCTTTTTTTTTTCTTCTTCTTCTTCTTCTTCATCTTCTTCGTTAAAAATATAAATATTCTAACAAATCTAATTTCGAAAGAGAAATCTTTCATGTTCTCTTTTATTTTATACCGCCAGTGTTATTTCTTGTTTCTTTTTAATTAAAAAATATTTCGAAAATTAGAATAATATTTCATCAAGCGAAAGGAAATATACATAGATAAAATCGTTGTATTGTTTTATAAGATGACTTCTTTATACAATATTTATACTCGTCGAAAGTGCATCGTAGATATTTTTCGTATAGATCACGAATGGTATTATAATTTTAAACTAAATCTTTTGCACCTTGAAATCTGTCACGAAAATATGGCTCTTCTCTTGGCGATAGTAAAGCATGTGGCCAATTTATAAACCTTTATATAACTAGATCGTGTGTCTTACCAAGGGGATAAAATGAATTATGTGGCAATAAGGTACGCGTTATCAAGCACAATGCATTTCCTTTTCGTACCTTTTGGAAAGTGTAAAGAGACTGTGTAAAGAACAATGCGTGCCAATAAAGTGACATAAACAGTAAAGTTGTATTTTCAAGAAAAAGAAACAACATTTTTCATCGATTTATCTTATTATAACGCTGTGTTAAATCGCTAAGAAAAGAAATAAAATATTTTTCTATATTTTTAATTTATCCTTGGTCTGATATCAAAGGAAAATATTGATAACAACGAATCGTATCATTATCTTCTATAACATCAATTATTTTCGTATACATATATATATAGGGTGAGACAGTAAATTTGATTACTTTAAATATCTCCATTCTTTTTAAAGTATGTAGAAACTTTGTTAAGTAAAAAGAAATTATTACTTTTTTTTATCAAAAAAGCAATATTTTCCTTCATTATTAATAGTCACGTATAATAAAAACGTATTAACATAGCAATATTTCCGAAATTAAAAATCGTAGTCTTGAAACAAGTAAAAAAAGGCATTTGTTTATTAATAAGTTATTAATTTGTGTAATTTTATAAATCACTCGTTATCTGAATTTCTTTTTCTTAACGAAATAAGATGAATTTATTTCGTAAGAATTTGTTTATATAAATTGTTTATAACGAATTGTTAATTAATTATTAACAATATGTTGAAAAAATAAAAAATATCCTATCCCTTTAAAATAATATTTGATTCAAACCTCTACAATATTTAGTTTAGTTTCGGAGATATTCTCGTATAAATGAAAGACGTGATTATTAACAATGTACAAAGATGAAAAGAAATAATTTGTTTATTAATAATTTATCAATTCATGTAATTTTATAAATCAGTCTCAATCCAAATTTTGTTATTTTCGACGAAATAAGATAAATTTATTTCGTAAGAATTTGTTTATAAAAATTGTTTAAACAAATGTTAATTAATCATTAACAATCCGTTGAAAAAATAGAGAAAATTTTACTCTTTAAAATGATATTCAAATGAAGTCTCTATGGCTTTTAGTTCCGGAAATATTTCCATATAAATGAAAAAAGCTGTTATTAACAATGTACAACAAAATTATTTTTTGGTAAAAAAAAAACAAAAACAATTTATCTATTAATAATTTATCAATTTATGTAATTTTATAAATCAGTCTCAATCCAAATTTTGTTATTTTTGACGAAATAAGATAAATTTATTTCGTAAGAATTTGTTTATAAAAATTGTTTAAACAAATGTTAATTAATCATTAACAATCCGTTGAAAAAATAGAGAAAATTTTACTCTTTAAAATGATATTTGAATCAAATCTGTACGACTTTTAGTTCCGAATATATTCCATGTAAGTAAAAGGAGCTTACAGTGACCCACTGACCTATATAATTTCATTCATAATTTGGATCAATGACTCACTGACCTATATAAATTCCGAGAATTTACGCGATTCTACTACTATTACTACGAACAGCTGATTTATACGAATTATGAATGAAAATCTTTCAAAGACGATATCTTCGGAACGGAAAGTCGTAGAGACTTGAAACAAATACCGTTTTCAAGTGTAATTAATTCTTTATTTATTTAACTATTGCAACAATATCGATATAATAAAACCGATTTTGTTAATAATTTAAAAGATAAAATTTTTTCGTCTCTTTCGTAATAAAGACATAATCATAAGCAGTAAAATCATTTCATTTTTTTCTATAATTATGTAAATTTTATTTTGTTCATTTAAAATAATTTATTCTTTATTTATTTGTATATTGCAACAATATCGATTTTATCAATAACTTTTCAAATTGAATCTTTTCATCTTCTTTTTTAATAAAGACATAACTACGGGTAATGAAATCATTTCAATTATTATCACAATTATGTAAATTTTATTTTGTTTATTTAAAATACGGAAATATAAAACTAATTAATAGTCGTCAATGTATAAAATGAAATGATCGAAATTTCAAAAGATTTTCCTTTCGTAATGCATTCTCCTATAATCAAATTATTATTATCACATTATGGCTCCCTCCCATTATAAACAAACTTTTGTAAACAAAATAATTTCTTCATATATCTAAAAAGAACAGCAATATTCAAGACGATCAAAATTATTGCCTTACTTTATATAATCAATTAAAAAATGATAATTATATAATATGCAACTTATGAAACAATCTTCATTGATATAATTATACTATAATCAGATATAACTAATTTTTCGTAATTATTTCAAAATATGATTATAAAATACATTGAATTATAAATAATTAATTCATTAGTCATTATAATTAATAAAAACAGATGAGCGGACAGTGATACTTCATATTTATACAAAATGAATAAAAGATGTTGACTTGAATGGAAAAAAGTAGGAGATGAGTTTTCTAAATTACGTTCTACGGAACAATGCAACATAATAGAGACGTATATACATACAATATAGAGCATGTACATCCTTATAAAGGAATACTTATATCAAGGATGAAATGGTGTACAGATGATAAGGAAAGAAAAAGAAAAAAAAAAGAAGAAAAGAAAAAAACTCTCAGAGATTGTCGAAGGGATTGTATTTTTGCTCATGTCCGATCATATTGATTCTGATCTCCTTCCAAATCTTTTGGTATTTTTTCGGGCGTGATTTTCAAATCGTCTTACGACGACATATTATACTCCATTCGATGTTTCACTATAGTAAAATCGTTTTCAATGTGGATGAACGTTGCAATGATTTTAGATGACAACTTAAATTATAAGAGCATACTCGAAAGATAAACGTAAGTTTTATTTATTTTTTTCACGGTTTTCTTCCATATTCTTTTTTCTTTTTTTTTTACCTCTTTTTCATTTTTTTTTCCATTACCAAAAATAAAATATTTATCGAAGTTCTCGTGCGTGCAAAAAATTTTAATAAATTAACTGCTAATTTTTCGGAGCGTTTATAACATTATAATGAATAAAATTACGATTCGTACGAAATAAGAATCTTTGAAAATTATTAGAAAATATTTTGTGGGAAGAAACGTTTCGAACGAAATAATTTCTATCATAAATGCCATTAATATATCTTTTAGAAAAGAACTTTTAAATGGAGAACGTATAAAAAATAAATTTCGATATTATGAATTAAATTAGAAGATGTAATAAGTGTAATAAAGTTTACAAGGAACTTACACCCTGTATATTTCTATGTTATACAAGAATTTCAATGAGTTAAAAAGAGATCACTGACCACTTCAGAGATGTAGCAAACTTTTGTGGAACTTCAACGGCAAACTTTCTCTGTTCGGTAATTTTCTACTGGCTCTCTGAGTTTCGGATAAAACTATCGCGCTTATTTCGAAGCAATTCTTTCCTTTCGAAAAATATCGAAACTGGTACGAAATACCTTTTAAGTTCCTACTACCATTCTCTCTTTCTTTTTCTTTCTTTCTCTCTCTCTGTTTTCTCATTTTCTTTCTATTTATCTTGATATTTTGTCTATCTCATTCTTTCTCCTTTTTTTGTTTATCTGAATACTCTCTCTCTCTCTCTCTTTCTTTCTTTTCATCCCTCCAACTCTTTTTATTGACCGTCCTTGCATTGCACAGGAAGAAAATAGAGACCACTCTCCTTCTCACTCCATTGAATTTGTAGTTATCCAAAACACGCTTCGTTGAATACACGGCGATCTTTTTTCGCGATGAAGCTGGCAGAAGATCGAATCTTTGCTATGGGGTCTATGACATCCATCCCCCCTCTCCTCATACATGTAACCCCTTCTACATGTTCCCTCCTATCGCCTTCTACTCGATGAATCCTAAAAACTTTCCCACTTTTTCGTTTATATAACGTGAAATTTTTTCCTTTTGCAAGAACGGTCACCTCACGATTCAAATCAGTCTGATCTATCCGCGAAATTTTCGATAATGTGATCGATTTAAAAGGAACTATGTTACGTATTCATTTACTTGATTCATCTGTCATCTGTCGTTGAAAATATTTTATGATTAAAAGAAATAATAAATGGAAAATAAAAATTATTTCCCTCATCGTATTCATTCAAAATCTATTCGAATAGAATTACTCATTTACTTGATTCATCTGTCATCTGTCGTTGAATATATTTTATGATTAACAAAAATAATAAAAGGGAAATAAAAATTATTTTGTTCATCGTATTCATTCAAAATCGATTCGAACGGAATGAAAAAAAATAGTACAATATCATACTTGTTCTAAACATCCTATTCACTGTTCTTAGATTTTGTAAATATATAATATAAATAATATATATAATAAAGTTATAGGAATTCTTATAGAAAATTTATAGAAATCTTAAATGAAATTAGAAAAATTGATTTCAAATCTATTTAAATATGATACGTCTTCGTTATTTATTTATTATTATGAATATTTCACTTAACTCAAAATTGTTCATTCAAAACATCAAAGGTATATTATTGACGTGCTTTAATTACTAATCTATATAGCAACATACCACTTTACTAAGCTACCTGCCAATTAATGAAGCGTGCATTCAGGATGCAGATTAATGCTATCAGTAATAACTCGTCCCGTAGGTGCCGCGAACATCGAATGTAACTACTCTACTTAATCATGCCACACGCGTGATTTTAGATATCGGTTATCGGATAGTATAGAGGAGGGGGAGAAAGTTTGATGCGATACTTGATTTGATAGTGCGTTTCGTACGACCCTGTTCATAATTTTTCAAAACCGATTTTAATGACCCATGATAATAAGTTATTTATCGTACGATCTCCCATGGAAAACGTTCCATTGTCGTTCGCTATCGAATTTCGAGAGAATATGTGTGTGTGTGTGTGTGTGTGTGTGTGTGTGTGTGTGTGTGTGTGTGTGTGTGTGTGTGTGTGTGTGTGTGTGTAAATAGAAGAAAAATGAACGTATTTTATGATCGTTCAGAGATATAATATCTAAAAGTATAAAATTTATTTATATATCAGAATTCGAATAAACGAACGTTCAAATTATTATCATCCACGAAATTTAATATCAATTTATGATATTCCGATACAGATGTTTTTGAATAAAATATTTGTATATTATTGCAATATTAAATAATAATTATTTATTATTTAATAATATTTAATATCATTAAAATATATATATATATGTATATTAAACAAATAATGTCACATACTTTAGGTTTAACAAATAATATCATATACTTTAGGTATGAAACAAAATATATTAAAAAATTGATCAATGAAACATATAAAAGGAAACACGAATCACATATAGTTTCCGTATGATATTTTATAGATGAATAAAAGAAGCTAAAGAAAGAGAAGAACGTGTAAGAAATGATAAATGGATTGCCAATGGTTATCCAAAATATAAAATTCTCTTATAATAGATACAATACAAAATCTAACAAAACATACTAGAGATAATGTGAACTTTGAAAAATATCGAAAGAAAAGTACCGAAAGAATCGAAGAACTGTAATAAGGTTAAATGGAAGGTGGATAACAATACTCTCGGTTTCGAACCGATTCCTTCACGTTATTTCTTTTTTAATACAACCGGCTTTAATATCGAAACGTTACTTAAATCATCTTCCAATTTAGCTTAAAAAGAATCAAACTTAATATATATAGACATATAAATACGCACAAACACACATACATTATAATCTAATGGATAAGATATTAAAGATTTCGATTTGATCCTCTTTTCAACTCTTATCTCGTAAGAATGACTATATAAAAATTTCATTTCGTATCGATCAATGTTATATCACCTTAGTTCAAATATAATAATAATAAAAATATAATACAATAATATGGATAAAAACAAAACGATATAGATATCTATAATAGTAGTTCTACGTAGTAGCAAATGCATTGAAAAATAAGGAAATATTTTCAGGATGTTTTGACAATACTCTGACATATCCGTTCATTATTTCCTACATGTTTTCACGTTTCACAAGAATAAAGACGAATAAAACTTGCGTCATTAAATGTTACGTCGACGAGAAGCGTGCGGAATATAACGGTTCGTTGATTCCCAGGGGGTACGGGTTGAAAAGAGGAAGAGGAGAGAGTAGAAGGGAGTTAAAGGGAATTCAGGAAGGTGCAATGAAACGGAAAAGCCCATCTATCATTTTCTACGAAGAAAATTGATGGATACGGAATAGTTTGCGATGCACACTAGTCACCGAGATTGTTATTAAATAACGATACGGTCATGCGTAAACGTAAAGACGTACTTAGGTGTACTACTTACATAGACTTTCAATAAATTTCCACACGACGTAATTGGAAAAAATCTGAAGAAATTTACTTCGAAGATACCTTACATTTTAATTAGTTAATTATTCCTTTTTATTAATATTTCTCTTGGAAACGATTGAACGGTTCGACGGTAATCGTAATCGATTAGGAAAATATATTTCGAAATAAAAACTGTATACCAAGACATTTTTAAATATTCCATTCTTAAGTTTCCTTATTTTATGCAAATTGTATTACGATTACGAAACATTGCCTATCACTCGTGTATTTATTAATAAAACAATTCTATAATTTATACGACGGTATGATACTGTTAATTATAATTCATGAATTAGAATGTATAAACGTAATAGTTTTGAGAAAAAAGAAACTAAGTGATTTTTACGAACTGTTAAATGGTATCTAAATTTCGAAACGTAAAAGGTGGAGATAATAGACGCGAAAGATGTTCTGAGTTTTCGAGCTAACGAAAATTGTCGAAAGCTTGAAAGCTTGAAAACATTGTTCCAAGGATAGAAGGTAACTAAATGATGTGGAAAATGAGTTGCGGAGAATTTCTAGAGAATTTACGAAGCAGGACAATCGAGACTAGTGGAATTTTCAACTCTCTCTCTTTCTCTCTCTCTCTCTCTCTCTTTCTCTCTCTCTTTGTCTGTCTCTCTCTCTCTTTCTCTCTCTCTCTCTGTCCTTCTCTGTCTTTCTCTGTCTCTCTTCTATTTTCTTTACCATCTTTCATCTAAATCATTCAAGGCCTAATGAAAATTTAAAAGAGTTACTTGTCTTTTCTCCACGTGAATTACTGGATATCGGTTTAATACATATATACATACATATATAATTTAATACATAATACATATACATGTGCGAGATATCCTGAAAAACATTTTCTATATTTATTAGATTATGGTGAATCAAAAAGGATTCAACTATAACCATACTATGTTCAAAGATGAAAGAGAATTAATCATTGCGAAAAACTTTTTTACGAACTACACCAAAAGCTTCAAAGTCACTTTATTATTATTGCCATTGGTTCTTTCTAACATATAGAATGTTTCAGATATACGGTTTTTTGATAACGTGAAACTAATGCACACATATATACATATGTGTATGTATATATGTATATAAATTTTATTTGTTTCCTTTAAATAAACTACAAACTAATTTAATCTTTGTATTCATCAATCCATTATTCAATTCATGAACAACAACATAGAGCGATTACGCGTTAGAATATTCATGATTCCTTGCATCAATGTTATTACAGAATAATGGACAACGATGCCAATTATATTCTAGTCATCCTATTATCTTTTGAATAATACGATTATTAAATAATAATACCTAACACACACATGACTCATCTATACTGTAGAAACATCATATCTGACGTCTTCACAATCGTTTCCTTTGAAACATGAAACAATAAGATATAATTTAAGATACATCTATACCTATCATGCATACATATCTATACAATAACAGGAACAATATTGAAAATATTCGTAATCGAAAGAAATAAAAATATAAGATTTGTAGATCGTTATAAATTCAAAAAATTTATTGTGATTAGGCGATAATCGAAAGATTGTAGAGTGAGGGAGCCTCTCTCTCGTTTCTCTTTACGTAGGAGTATAGCCAAAAGGCATTACTATTTTATAGATCTGCCTATTCAAAGATTAGGATGCGATCGCTTCCGATTGGTCGCATTGCCAGCCGGCATGGTAGGTAGCTACTTTCAAACGATCCGTACCACGTGCCAAATTGCAAATCGATATCTCAATTTGCCTTGGTGTCAGACGCAGGTAGACAAATATCCGCGGCATGATCCTTTTACCCCTTAGGACACTCACCCTTATTCTCCCTCATACCATCGTCCTGAATCCTCATCCCTCTCCTCCCAACCCCTCCCCTCCTATTTCTAATTATCCATCGATAAACCTGCCTATCATTTAACGTCATCGTTGTTGCATAGCTAAATATAATGTATTAATTTTTGTGTCCTAATCGTGGCAGTTTAAACGCGAACGTGTATACGTATATGTATGTATATGTGTATGTGTGTGTATGTGCGTACATATCTGTGACTACGATATGATATCTACGAAAGTTGTGTTTCTCGGTTATAAATATTCGCTACTTTGAAAAATATTATATTATAGACTGATCACTTATTTCTTAGTTAATTTCTTTGAATATTTCTTTATGCATTTCTTAAGAGAATTTATCAGACAAAATGTATGTGTGTTTGTGTAGATAGTAAGTATAAATTATTGAATAAACAATGCTTTTTAATCTACCCATGTAGTTTATCATTTACATAAATCTCTGTTATTGCTGCTATGAAACACGCATCAACATTCATCAATCAATGCGCAAGATAGCATTTCTAATGACAAAGTAATGGAGGACAAGCACATTTGTGACAATACTATTGTAATATGGCCTTGTACGACTATAGAATTCTAAAAATAAGATTTCTCAGAATGAAAATGTTTTCTTTTGAATATCAAACACGCTATGAAGCTTCTATGGAAATATTGTTAAATAATGACTTATTCTCGTCTATAAGAAACGTTACATGAAAAAGAAGAAGGAAAAAAAGAAAAAAGAATTATTTTCTCTCATAGCTTTCCAATATTCTGATCGATTTGACTTAACAGGTATGCTTCCGTCTACGTAGGTAGTAAATATATCATATCATGTTCCAACATATGCACATACGTATCGCATTCTCCGTACAAAGTTGTTTAATGTTACATACTCGACATCAGCTTGATGAAAGTTCATGTCAGTTACGATATACCGGATAGTATTTCTGAATGGGACGAAGCGTTCGATCGACGTACATACTATCGACAGACTATTCATCCTTCCGCAAGGTATGAAGACCATACGATATCCGTGTTAATTTTCGAATATGCTTGTCCATTTCATTCAATGATTCACTACATCCTGTGACAAGATTAATTTGATATGTCTTATGTATATGTATACGTGCATGCGTGCATTTTATATATATATATATATATATATATATATATATATATATATATATAAAATATCATATATATATATATATATATATATATATATATATATATAATACTTAATTTTATGTTAGAATATGTAATAATAATTTATATTATAATATAATATAAAAAATAACACATATATATATATGTATATATATATACTTATACTATATATTATATTATATATTACTAAGATAAAATAGCTAAAAAAAAGTTAATATCTTATATCCGAAAATACATATACATTATCAATAATTAAAAATAAATAAATATATATATTATAAATAATTACAAATACACACGTAACTCTTGCATTTAATATAAAAATATCTTTCATTAAAATAACTGAATGCCCTAGTCATCCTATCTCCATTCTCCTCTTTTATAATTTATAGTAGATCTTTGATATATTCAAGATTTAATCGCAAAAACTCAAACGAGCATAATCGATTAGATGGAAATAACAGATAAAAATTTACAGAGAAAAAACGAACCCAGATTCAAACTGATTATCCTTTCATACGAATACTTTAATTCCATAGCACACCGACGACCAGTTTTCAAAAGATACGAATACGCTTGCTACCTGGTCTCCAGAGAATTGTATTTTCATAAAGAAGAGAATTTTGTACCTCTTGAAATAATACGAATATGTTTGGTCAGAATTCAAACGAAATTTTACTCTCTGATTAGATTATGTGTATATCAACGTTAGTTAAGCTTTTCAACGTTTCGTATTTATCTTACTTATTGTATTCTTTTTTAGCAAATTATACGAGTAGATATGTATCTTTTTGACAAAATAAGACTTGTTTAATTTTATTCATTAATAATACCTTGAATGATAATACATTTTCAATCAGAAAAATATTCAAATATTTCTGAAAATGTAATTTTCTGTAATTTTAAATAAATATTAATTCATCGATTTTGATCATATTTACATAACGCAAATAAGATAATAAGATTTAATAAAATTTATACATATTTTTTTTAGTTACAAAACATAAAAAAAAACTGTTTTAAATTCGTTAAAAATTCGTAACATTGGATTTGAAAAAAGAAAAGAAAAAAAGAAAAAAAGATTATAAAGTTATACAATTTGGAAAAGTATCCAAAGATTCGTATAACTCAGTATATTAAATCGATTGAAGAAACGAACGAGGGTGAAACAAAAACAAATCGAATATATGGAATCTATCTCCTCCTAAATTAAGAGAAAGTAGTAACAATAAACGAATAACATCTCCACTATCGATTTACATCTTTCGCAATTAAGATGTACATGAAGAAAAAAGAAATGGAAGAAAAAAGCATCTTCGAAATTAACCGAATAAAATACGAGAATGTTTCTTATTACTAATAGAATATAAAATTAAAATGATATCTAAGATGATAACTGACTCACCCATACAATGTTCAGAAAAGATATTAATTTCTCGGAATAAAATCACTTACCTAAAACAGAAAAATAATCATACATTACATTTCGATCATTTCAATTAATTATTTAATAAAAATTAAAACAAAACGATAATATTTCCTTTTAACGATAATTATAAAAGATAGAGAACAAAGATTTGCACTAATGTGCTGTTGAATAACGAGATACTTTACAGTACAATATATTTTAAATTAAAATGTTTATTTTAAAGAATAGAAGTAAAAAGAGAGAAAAAGGAAAGGAAGATGACCAACAGAAGAGCAACTTAAACGTGCTACGAAAACAACTAATTATAATCGTGATTCTTGTTCTTTGTTTTCCTTCTGCGTTATACATCTCTCTTTCTTTTTTTTTTCTTTTCTTCTCCTTTCCTGCCCTTTTTCTTTCTTACGCTTTCTTCCAACGAAAAATGTATTTTGTCGTCAATGTATTACTTTAATGAGAGGACATTTAATTATAATAATTTTGTTAGCAAACATACCGGACAAAACGTGAAATGTTTTATTGTTTTTTCACGACAATATGTACATATACGTATATAAGAGAGGAGAGAGTTTGTAAAATATGTAGTGATGTTTTTATACCTTTCTCCATTTTCAACGTGATTAATTGAGAAGCTCTCTGTCTCTCTCTCTCTCTCTCTATCTATCTTTCTATGCATTGCTCTCGTCTTCGTTATACATATGAAAATAAAATAATCGCGAGAGAAGAAATGAAATGACTATGTGGAAAGTATATGTTTGTAATATAATCGTTGAATTTGTGAAAGTTTCAATCGATTATTTTTCCTTCTTTCACTTTTAACGATTTCAACAAACAACGATACAAATATTGCTTTCTTAAAAATTGGTTAAACTTTTACCCATAGAAATACCATCTCTCTCTCTCTATATATATATATATATATTCGTTGTAGGTTTAGTATAAAAAAAAAAGAAAAAAAATAACATTTGAAGTATGAATCGATATTCGATTACTGTCAGACCAAACAGAACGTCCTGTCAAATATCTGAGAACCTTTCGTTGATACAAGCAGCACAGAATCGGTTATCTGTCACATCTGGCAAATGTATATATATATATATATATATATATATATATATATATATATATATATATATATATATAATAAAATGTAGAAATTTTTAATTAGCTGTTCTTTCGGACGTAATCATTTGACACTATAAGTTTAATTAAAAATAATGAAAAGGACAATTTGTAAAAGAAATAAAAAGAATGAAATATCATCGAACAAAGACACGACGAATAAGCAAGTCGACAAACAAAGATAATACATGCACGCTGTTTCAATATCTCATAAATAATAATAAGCTGTAAAAATATAAAGTCAAAATCGATATACGTAGACATTTATTTTTCTCCATATGCATTATGATCGATATTACACCTATAATAAATAATGTATTTATTATTCCATCATTTTTACATATGATGATAAGTCAAATATAGTAGTCGTACAACGTGTAGTAACAACATAGAGAGATTTGACATACAAATTACTAGAATGTTATTCTTTTGATATTTGTCAAACAAATAAAAAACAAAACAAAAAAGAAAAGAAAAAAGATCGAGAAAGAGAAAGAAAGAGAGAGAGAGAGAGAGAGAGAGAGAGAGAGAGAGAGAGAGAGAGAGAGAGAGAGAGAGAGAGAGAGAGTAAAAGAAAAAAGAAAGAACAAGCAAAAGTGAATGGAAAGTTTATATAAAAAAATAAAAATATAAAAAAGAAAGAAAAAAAAAAGAAATGGACTACGGGAGAAATCGAACGCGGGGTGCGTTTATATCGCAGCAGAGCGTGACCCTTTCCGGTAGGAAAAATCGCGATGGCTTTGCTCTTGCGGAAGATTGTTGAAATTTCTGGATGAAACGCGTCGTTTATACGGCCGCGGCAATCGGTGGGCACATAATGCAGGAGAGATTCACGGTTCGTCGCTTTAAAAACGAGGTGAAGGGTGCCGTTTGTGAAATCGGCTGTGGAAAGACAAATCCGCTGTAGAGGTTATTGATTCGACTCCCCCTTCCATCCACCTTCCTCCCTTCCTCTCTCTCTCTCTCTCTCTCTCTCTCTCTCTCTCAGCTGCAATTCAACTCCCTCTCCTGTTCCACGTGAACCATTCTCCCTATACTCCGCAATCGTCGCCGTAGCGTTCTACGTATGACTGCAGTGCCGTCAAATTTTCTAACCATTCTCTTTCTTTTCTTATCCCATCTCTCTCTCTCTCTCTCTCTCTCTCTCTCTCTCTCTGTTTCGCTCTCTCTCCCTCTCTCTGTCTTTTCCTCTTCGTATTCCCTCGCAGATCCACTTTACTCTCGTAAGTTCAAACGGAACGAACGAAAACGCAGCCCTTTTATCCCACTTCCTCACCCCAATTTCAAAATACTAAGATCTACCAACGGGCAAACTTTTCGGACGAACTTTCGAAAGGATGCTGCTCTTTCGACGAGTCGAAATCGAACAGAAACTTACTTCGTTCGAAACTGAATCGTTATAGTCGTCGATAACAATGGACAAACACACGTCGTAGTATACCAACCGACGATCCTACGATTTCCTTCAAATTTATTTATGAAATAAATATTTAAGAGGAAAGGAAGAAAGTAAAAAAAAAGATAAAGAAAGACAAGGAAAGAAGGAAAAAAAAGAAAAGAATAAAGAAAGAAAGAAAGAAGGAAACAGCAGTTACATCAAAATAGAAATGATATAGTTCTAGCATTAGAAGTTGGATCGAAATAATGCACTTTGTGAAGAACCTTGGCACAAAGAAAGAGTCTACGATCATCCAACAGGATTTCCCGCCTTTTTCTCTCCTTTTCCGAACCGTCGCGTACACTTCCTTCAGGGTGTTCTCTCTCTCTCTCTCTCTCTCTACCTACCTACCTATCTATCTATCTCTATCTCTTTCATTCTCAACGCTTGCTCTTCATCCTCTTATCTTTGGAGTAGTACCAACTTTTAACTAGCGCAAAACAAAGGAGCTTTGGCACGTACTTGCGGAACTATCTACCACTCTCCCAGTTTCTCTTCACCTCTCTCTCTCTCTCTCTCTCTCTCTCTCTCTCTCTCTCTCCTCTCTCTGTCTCTTCTTTCTTTCTGTAGCTAACTCTCACCCTTTGGCGCTGCATATTTCACGACTTCTTCGGAAGAAGGAAACTTGTAGCTGATCACAAGATCTACCTCCTCCCTTCTGCCTTGTGAGAATTAATGGTCTCGATACTCGTGGGTGCTCGACGAAAACGTCGAAATAAGATGAAGAGGTCGCGACTTTGCTTTCTACCCTTCTCCTTCGCTTCCTCCTCTTCGTCTTACTCTTTCTCCTTCTCCTTTTTCTTTATTCTTATCCTCCTCCTTATTTTCCTCCTTTTTCTTCTTCTTTCTTTCTTTCTTTCTTTCTTTCTTCGCCTTCCTTTTCTTTACTACTTCCTTCTTCTCTTTCTTCTTCTTCTTCTTCTTTTTTTTTCTTCTTCTTCTTTTTCTTCTTCTTCTTCTTCTTTCTTTCTTTCTTCCTTCGCCTCCCTTTTCTTTACTACTTCCTTCTCGTTATTCTCTTTCTTTCTTCTTCTTCTTCTTCTTCTTCTTCTTCTTCTTCTTCTTCTTCTTCTTCTTCTTCGGCTTTTACTTCGATGCACTTGGATTTATCGTCTTACGGCTTCACGAAACGCTGACCCGTTTAACGTCCCATCGAAGAATATCCCTACGATTTATTGCCTTCTCGTAAGTCCCATTCTTTTATTGATTTTTTATTTTCTTTTATTTTATTTTAGTTTAGTTTATTTCATTTCATTTCATTTCATTTCATTTTATTCCATTTCTTCGCTAGTCCGTCAAAGTGTATTCTTCATTCGTCAACCTTTCGATCGTTAATGTACTTGTTAAAAAAAAAAAAAAATTAACGAAAATCGAAATAATATTCTTATTTCGGTATTCATTCTTTTAAAAGGAGATCGAAATAATGAATTTTTCAATCGCAACGATATGTATTGCAAGATAAATCTAATAAACTTTTGCGATATCGATCGTTTTCGTATTATCGATGAAAAAATATGTTAAAAAATGTGAACGAAAATACAAAGATTCTTATATATATTTTTTAAATCCAAATCTATTATCTAATATTATTATTCCTTCTCATTATCAATCCTTTTTTGAGAACGTCCTCTCTCATCTCTATGATTAGATATCTCCATTTCTTTGAACGTACATCTATGTAATATATGCATTCACGAGTTTTACAGTTTAAGTACTATGGCAGGTAGATGCCATTTTAGCTGGAGGCTTTGCAGCTAAAACCATTTTTATTAGCATTTTCCGAGCTCTCACGTCAAATTGCGACTTTTAGCTTTTTATGAATTTCGTTTGTAGTTGTCTAAAGGAACAAAACAAGAAAAAAAAAAAGTTAGAAAAATGTTTTAGTCGACAAATGCGACTTTTATACGCAATATTAATCTCCAAATGGTATAGTCATAATATAAACAAGAGTATACGAACAAAGTTATTACGAAGATAATTAATAAAAATACATTTTTTTCATTGATAATCCTTATTAACGGTAGGAAAGTAGCTCGATAAATAATTCGAATTAACAAATAGTTCGTATTAAAGGAACTACGTCGAACTAAGTTCTTTTATAAAAGTTAAATCAGGTAATATGAAACTTGAAGGAGAAGATTTTCAATGAAAATAACAATCTAACAAGTAATGTATAAAAAAAAAAAAAATAGGAAAATAAGAAAAAAATAAAAAAGAATAGAGCAATATCGAGGGAAACGAGGATATTTTTGTTTCCTTTCATTTGTTCTCCATCTCTGATAGGTCGTATCCATTACGGTTGGTCGATTCGTGGCTCACGTCCTACGACTACTATTGGTAAGTAGTTCGAGCTATAAAACAGCATTCTAATGTAAGACCGGAAAAGATATATAAGTAAAAACATTGCCTTCTCGTTTTACAATTGGTCCGTGACTACTTTGAATATTTTTTACCTCCACGAGCTCGTGATTATTTTCTTCGTTTCTCTTTTTCGCTTTTCTTTTTTCTTATTTCTTTTTTCTTTTCCTTCCTCCTTCATTCGAATCGATAAAGTAAGTGAGAGTATCTCGTAGAGAGTTATATGAATCATAAATTATGTTGAATATTCGTGGTATATTATATGCTTTCATGCTTATTTCGTTCAGTAAAGTTATACTTACTTTTGGTATAGTATTTCTTGACTAAGTTAAAATCAATCGAGTATATATATATGCGTATATACGTATGTACTACTTTATTCTATATATACATACATATATATATTATATATTATATATATATATATATATATATATATATATACACATACAAATATTATACACACACATTATATATACATACATATATATATATATATATATATATATATATATATATATGTATACGTATATTACTATAGTATCAAAAATGTAAGAAAAGAAAATCTAATGCACTCTTTTTCAAACGTAAGAAAAAGAGAAAGAACACATTCGAGCAGAAAGTAGGACAGTATAATATTTTGTCGAAAATAATAAGGACGAGATCGTAGAAATTTATTTATCGTGATAATATTATGAATTTACGATGATAGAAATTTCTCTTCTCTATTCAGGAAGAGTTCGAGGACGAGGAACGTGAGAATAGAGTTTCTACGAACGAAGTGTTTCAAGTGTTTTTCGAAAGTCGAAAGAAATCACGTACATCACGAAGGACGCATGGATTATATTTAACATTAATTCTCAGAAACCATAGGAAAGTTATAATCGATTCGTTCATTCGTACGACCAATAGAATAAGTTATGTTGTCAAAGAGAGTATTCTGTTCAGACAATGAGTATTCACGATTAATATTTCACTGTATTTCGCGAACCTCGAAAGTACAAAGTACGAGATTATTAAGTCTGTCTGCTCTTCAATCGAAATGAATCTCGAACAGATGGTCATCGAATGTCGATCGATCGATCGAACGAACGAACGAACGAACGAACGAACGAACGAACGATATTCGACTCTACTCGAACGTTTTTTACCTAGTTTTATTGTTGTCTGTGTTTACCTGGACCATGTCAACGCCAGACTACAAGATAAATATATCGATGACGTTAGTAAAAGAAGCTAATTACTTTTATACAAATAAACACAAATAATTAGATAAAATGTATCGTTGTAATTTTTTGTCTTTCTCTCTCTCTCTTTGTTTTTCTTTTTTCTATAAAATATACTGAACGAGCGTAGAAAGTTAATGGTATTCACGTTGGTAGATGGTTTTCAACTTGAAACATCATTTGATATTTAATAATATCTGTCTTAAACTTTTACTGTAAGCTCTTTGTAAAATACAGTTTCGCAGGTCACGGCTTAAGTGTGACAGGATTTAGTACGTTACCGATAGTAAAGGTAAAATATTACCAAGATAAAGACAATGGTATGCTCGTTTATAATAGAGAATTGCAAATGATATAAGGATAAATTGATAGTAACTTATATATCAGAATAATTATATTAAATGACATATTGTCTACAATACTTGGTACCTATTCGTGAAGCTGACCGTAAAATTACGTCATTGATTAATAATAAATATTTGTAATAAAGTCATCGAATTCAAAAATTAATTGCTCTTAGAAGCAATTATTAAATAATGAACATACATTATTGAATACCAGAAGATCGTATCGATCGATTTAAATGTTAAATCATAAATACTTTAATGTACAAAAAAAAAAAAAGAAAAGGAATGTAAATAGCATGCGTTATCTAGGATTAAATAGATATTTAAGTTGATCGCAAATAAACGAAGAATCATAATAATCCTACGTAATAATCTACGTAATAAACGATTTCATGATAAAACTATTAATTCTATACATAAAATCGTTCGAAATGAATTTATGTCCCATTATCTACGAGAGAGAAAGAGACGGACAGAGAGGGACAGAGAGAGAGAGAGAGAGAAAGAGAGAGAGAGAGAGAGAGATGTATTAATTAAAATTTTAATAAAGTTATCGGTAAATGGAAAGAAATCTATAACCTAAATTCAATCTTTTATAACTCATCCTTCCGTGTCTGGTCTCGTTCGTCAACTCGGATGGATTCAAGAGGAAAGATGATAAAAATATTAGAGACGAAAGAAAGGAATGAAAAAAGGAAATAATAAAAGATAAAAAAAAAGAGAAGGAAAGAAAAAAGATATTTTTATCTATACGTTGAAATCGTTATAATGATTCGCCGGTCCGTATATTTACCGGTTATCGGGAATACTTTATAGCGCTGGATGTTCCGCTTATAAAGTTCATTAATCCCATTTCAATGAAAGTTTCGAACAATGGCCGTGGGAAACGTCGTCTGTCCTTTCTCAAGCTTTCCTTCTTCCACTACTTCTTCATCGATCGATTTTAGCAAGTTCCACTTTTCTCTACATACCCTCATAAGTCATTGTCAGTCATTCTATCTGTTCTTCTGTTCTGTTCGTTAACCATACACTCGAAATTAACGAACGTGATATTAGAAATTTCAAACGACACAGTCATTGCGGAGAACAATGCGATATAATTCTTTTTCTTTTTCTCTTTCTTCGTTCTTTTTTGAAGAAAAAAAAAAAACATCTTTTTCGAAACAAATGTATTATCAAGATCTGACGTATAATAAATTTTATTCTAATTTATACAGTGCATATTAATCGACCGAAATACCCTTTTCTTTATTGATAATTAATTATTCGTACTTGTTCAAGTAATAACATGTAATGATGATGATGCTAACGATAATAATAATAATAGTAATAATAATAATAATAATATATTAATATTAACAACAACAACTACAACAATTATAATAATAATAATTATAACAATATCTCTAACAAAGAATATAATGTTCAATATTAATTATTAATACGTCGAAAGCAGATACCATTTGTTACATTTATCCCAACGGAATAGAATATTCTACAAAGCTTAGGAAATGAAAGGACCTGTATATATGCAGCTTTATTTGCACGCGTCCAAGGCGGTCGTTTCATAAGCGCACTCTACAAGTGACTCATTTAAACAATATTAACATCAGCATGTTTCATATTGTCGGATTATAATTTGTACAATGTTAATATCGACAACATTTTAATAGACGGTAAATTATATTCTAATAGATATGATAATGAATGTATAAAAAATTATCGAATTAAAAACTATACGCGCACGCATATGAACAAATAAAATGACACTTTAATAACAGCTTTGTTTTTCTCGATAATATAAAGTAATAAACTTTGTATAGGAATATTGTTGAAATTTAAAGCAATAACTGTTGCACGATAATTATAAAACTTAGAGACAATCGTGCGTAAAATTTTATTTACATTCGAAAATCATTCTTTTCGCTGTGACATTAAATGAACAAGAAAATAATTGTAACAAAAGATTGTTTTATTCGATCTAGCTTAAAGACTCAATTTCATTTCTCAATTTTATTTCTTGTTATAATTCGAGCTTATTTTCTTTATTTTAAAGCGATATGTAATCAATATATTCCTATATTGAAACATTTAAGGGTTTGTGTTTGAATTAAAAAATATTATTAAAAGATATTAATAAAATTCATTAATAATTATATTAAGTGGAATAATCTATTAAGTCGTTCGAAAAGAAGAAGAAGAAGAAGAAGAAAAAAAAAACGAAAACGAGTTTAAAAAATTAGTAAAAGCTGTAATAAATTTATTTTATCGATGGCACGCTCGCGTTTTAGGAGGAAAAGCCACAGAGCTCGATAGTATCCACTCTGCGGCAGTTGTAATCCTCGAGTTCAAGGGAAACTCGCAACCTGATTCAGATTCAATTTACCGGATTGCCAACAGACTGTCCTGTTTTGTTTACAAGCGTATCCTACGGATCGTTCAGCCACGCTTCTTCCGATTACGCGCGGTTTTTAATCCGACGAGACGCCTCGGAGCTTTCAAAACTGGATAATCGGAAATTGCGATCGACGTAGCAGTGTTCGATTAACTTGCAGATGAATTTAATTCATCGCGCTTGCCGAAAAAATGATAACTTTTACTCTCACTCGTATACGATAGCAACACTTTTTTTTTCGTTTTGTTTTGTTTGTTTTTTTTTTTCTTTTCGTTTTTTCATTTTATCGATCTATTCAATAATCTACGTGCACGACGCGGTTCTGATTGAAATTATGACGTAAAGCAAAATATGATAAAATATGTAATACGAATTATGCGAATTAGAAAAAACGTTAGAATGAATAAACAAAGGAAGATATTTTAAAGATTTTGTTTTTTTTTTTTTTTTTTTTTAATAATAATTTTAAACTTTATAATAACTTTAACTTTTTATAATAACGTATGAAATTATTGTATTAATTTATTCAATTAAATGTTATATTCATTTTTAGTATTTTAATTTATTAAATTATTATATTGATTATTTAGTAAAATAGTGCGATGCAATCGACCTTGCTTAAAGATCCATCAATTTTGTCTCTTGTTGTAATTCGAGTCATTTTCTTTATTTTAAAGCGATATATAATTAGTATATTCCTATATTGAAATATGTAAGATTAAATTTGAAGTAATTAAAAAATATTAATATTTAACAAAAATTAAAAATTATACAAAACACGTTTAATTCTATTATACGATAATAATTACTAATATTACTAATATTGTTAAAAAGAAAAACAAAATTTTCATTCTTTTTTGATTAAAAATGGACTTGGAACACTTTTAATAATAACAAATTTGTTAAACACTCCTATAATAAATATTAATTTCAAAATTATATTTTAATCAAAGTAAAAGACGAATATACATAAACGAACGTAAGTATTTGTATATATTTATTTATTCATTTAATAAATTTTATACCACCACAGACCATATCTCAATAATAAAATACCACGATCAACGTGGTTTGTCGAAAATGGTAAAAAAAAATAGTTTTTCTCTTCTTAACATCGACAAAAACCAATCAATAATTACTTTTCGAAAGTTCGAACGTTTAGTATACATTTAACGATATCTCCAAAGTGCTTCAGGGCAATCCAAGAAAGTCTAATTTGAACGAGCCTCTTCTCTATTCGCTGATCTCCAAGCTTTTCTTTTTTATTCCTCCAACTAAACTCCGTTCTCGCGAACGTAAAAACTGTTTTTAATTTACGATTGGTAGGAAAGACGACGACGACTAAGACGACGACGACGACGACGACGACGACGATGACGACACAACGATGCTTGCCACGGTAAAAGTCTGTGTTTTAATTAACGCGAGACGTATTTTGTATGTCTGCAACGATACGCAGCTTTTAAAATTCTTGAGTGTATTGCCAATAAAATCGTTTTACCAGATCCTTCTTTTTCAACTATACTACCTCTTTTTCGTTCTCTCTCTCTCTTTCTCTCTCTCTCTTTCTCTCTTCGAAACTGATGGTGAACGACGTTTGAAGAGCAACTCGAAACGACGGAAACGTTAATTAAAATTCAGATGGCGCAGATTGGAGAAAATTTTATTTTCACCCCAAAAAAATTTCTCGTAATGGATAGTCTAAGTCAGGGATTCTCAAAGTGGGCTACGCCGTTAAAACTTGAGGTTACACGTGTATAGTTCAAACAGAATTTCAGAAAAAAAAAAGAAAAAAGAAAAACTTATTTTATAGAGTCTCCTTGATATATTCCTGAAGTAATACCAGGTCAAACCTTTTGAAACTCTTTGTATGTCATTTACGAATATAATTAGAACTATAATTATAGTTTTATTAAACAGTACGAGTTACATATATATTTTTAAGGGGTTATATGAAATATAAAAGATTGAGAATCCCTGGTCTAACAATAAGTATATCACAAAAAAAAAAAACAGAGAGAGAGAGAGAGGGAGAGTGCAGTAAAAATTTATTTGCATCGGATATACCTTCGTTTTCGTTGCACATTTCACCTCCCCCCTCCTCTCTCGTTTCTATTTACTAGAAAATTTTTTTCTCCCTTTTTTTTTCACTCTAGAAATGAAACAAAATCTACCCACTTTTTTGACTAGTTATGAACATAAAAAAAAATTATAAACAGAGAAAAAAATAGAAATACGAGAACAATAATATACAAAAAAGTGGAAAATAATTTTAACTGTAATAATATTGATTTTTTTGTATTTTATATATATGTGTGTGTGTGTGTGTGTAATACCTATAATATAATATAATATATATAATATATATATAAAATAATAAATATATTTTATACATATATATATATGTATATGTAATACGAAACAAAATTGTTTTCAATAGTTCAACATTTCAATTATTTCATACGTAAAAACATTATTTAGATACATAATAAAAACATTATAATACAATAAGTTTCAAATAGAAACTTGAAACAAACAAATAACAATTTATTCAATAAATTTCTATTCCACATTGCATTTCGGAGAATTTAAGTAATTCAATTGAGCTTGAAAAAAAGATGGAGGAAATGTATCTATTTCTCTACTTCAGTAGATTGTTTCGATTAAATACTGCCAATTGCAAAGTCCGATATGGAAAATAGAGAAGAGGCTAACATGCCAATGGGAGGAAGAACAAAGGATTTCAAAGGATTTTAAAAATCCGGAAAAAAGAGAGGGACAAACAGATAGAAAAAGAGAGAGAGAGAGAGAGAGAAAAAAAAGAGAGGAAAAGAAGAAAATAGAGGGACAGAGGTATAAAAAAAAGAGTAAAGTAAAGTGTAGCCATGAACGTGATAAACGAGATAGACTTCCGTAGAAGAAAATTCGAAGAATAGGAGATTATAGGAAAGGATAGAAAAGGAACGAAGATAAAATCGCGATCGAAGATTCCATGAAAAAAGATCGCTCGGCAAAATCTGTAAAAATACGAACGAAAATGGACCGATTTTTTTTTATAGACCATTGTACGATTCAATGTCAAATTGATAACAACTAAACTCGTGAATTACAAAGTTTTTTCAAAGGGAAAATATTCGATAGACTGATTACTCGATTTTTTTGTGGTTACGGAAACTTATCAACCAGCATTAAATAAATAACAAATTCGTACTATGATCGATAGTAATTCGAAAAATGTTCTTAAAACATTATGGTGTGTCTATAAAAATAAATATCTTAGGTAGATATGGTTTATATACCATTATTTTTTTTTAGGAGGATGGGAGGTATTCATTTGGTTGATGGCGGCAAACAACTGTAGCATCATAGTAACGTTAACAATTTCGCCAATTGACGTTATCCGCCGCAGTGAATGCGTTAACAGAGATTTATCAATTTTTTCAAAATATGTGTATATATTGAAAAAAGCAACAATTTATATATATATATATATATATATATATATATATATATATATATATATTGTTGCTTTTATTTTGTCATTTCTATTTCATATTTTTTTATCAATTAACAATATTTTATAAAATAAATGGTCAGTATATCTATCGAATATATATTGATCAATAAAAATAATTAAGTGTCAAGATTGCCTCACCTATATATTACCTATTAACAATTTATTACAACTTGTTTAAACACTGATTATTTATTTTAAAAAAAAAAGGAGAAAAAATGTGTAATAATTTAAATAAAAAAGTTGAAAAATTCGATCAAAATTCGTTCAAGACTATTGATCAAATAAATAGCGAACTTTTATTACTTCTTTTCTTTTTTTCTTTGTACAGTTTATATTTAAAAGGACCATTATTACTTTGAATTCGAATCCATCATCACCGAAATCGGAGTTTTCTTTTTCTCGATAATTCTCTCTTTCTCTCTCTCTCTCTCTCTCTCTCTCTCTTTCTCTCTTGACATTTTCTATAGCGTAAGCTCGAGGAGACAAGAGACTAGAAGAGTTTATGACGGGCAATAACAAGGTGCGATTACCGCCCAAGTAAAATCGGTTGAGAAAAGCCTGAGGATGTCGCAATTTGCGGAGCTTTTATGCGCATCTTGTGCACTTGCTACATCCATAGTGTCGTGTCACGAGGAAAGAAGATAGAGAGAAAGATACAGACAACAGAGAAAGAGAAAGAGAAAGAATGATGAGAAGACGAAAACGAAGACGAAGACGAAAAGGAAAACTAAGTAAACGTAGAAAGAGATAGAAAGGAAAATTTAAAGGTAAGAGAAGGTAAGAGAAGGCTCGTCTGGAAAATCCAACTCTTGTTCTAAATTGCTTTGGCCGTGAAAGTCATCAGACTAAATCCTGAGGATCAAGGAATGCCTAATTCTATTTCCGTCGAGTAACGGACAATCTTCCCTTTGTCAAAAAATCGATTTGAAGGCGTTGAAATAGGGATAGGTTGAAAAGTGCCATTGTAGTTTTGACTGGTAGATATACCGACGACGAGTACCAAGTGGAAATGTCGGAAGTACAGTAAATTTTATCCCTTTTCCGTTTCCACGACACTTCGTTACACCTCGTTGCTCGTTACTCTCCGAGAGGGCTGAGAGGCAAACACCGAAAGAGGGAAGAGAAAAAGAAAAAAAAAGAAAAGAAAAAAAAAAAGAAAAAAATTTGCCCGAATCCTTGACGTTCTTTTCCTAAATGAGAAAGATAAATCATTTTTTTTATTTTGTTTTCTATTGTTCTATCGTCGTCGTTATTGTTGTTGTTGTTGTTTTAATGATACGTAGATGTATATTTTAATAAAATTTCATTCAAATTCTCGATGATTTCTTTGTATATTATCCATTTGTTCTATGTATATTCTATATTAATTAATTATTATCTAACAACGATAAGATTAAGTATATTTATTTATTTATTTATTTATTTATTTATTTATTTATTTATTATTAATTTATATTAAATTGTTATTAATTATATTAATTAAATTATATTATATTATTAATTTATGTAATAATTTTTAACATACATATTAATGTATTATATGTAATATAACATATTACATATAATAATATTAATATTATTAATTAATTTCTTTATTATTTAATATCAATTGACAAACAAAAGGAGATACGATGAATATTCGTTAGAGTATCGTGATGAGTTTAAATATGAACAATAAAGGAATTAATAATACTTTGTTCGTTTCAATATCAATTGACATCTAGTGTTAAAATTTTTTTTATTCAGTTACATATGAAACTAAGTGAAAACTTTCGATAAATAATAATAATAGGAGAGGGGTGAAGAGGAGTAGAGGATAAGAGATTTATCTTAACAAAAGTAATAACAATATCGGTAATGATAGATATCGGTTTTCATACGAGAAATTCTATATTTGTACGAAATTCAAATTTCATATAATCCGATGCAGCACGGCTTATGCATAAAATATAAAAGGAACATGGAAAGAAGAATATTGAAAGATTTTGATGTAGATATCAATATACAAAAAAAGATAAAAATCAATTGTAAATCGTATACGAATTTCAATTGTAAATGTATCAGCTGATTTACATATTCATCAATTATATTATAGTTACGATTTTATATGTGTATTATATATATATATTTTTTTTAAACATTCCGTCCAATACTTTTAATTAACCTTAATTTAATTATACTCACATTTACCACATGTATTTCAAATTTATGAAATTATATAAACGAAAACTTACTTATTATATCTACGTCAGAATTGAAATATCCGAAAAAAAAAGAAAACAAAAAAATGCAACGAGAAAAAAATTCGTATATATATAATAAACTTAATAATTCCAGTTTCATACGACACGTTATACACACATATACGCATGCATCCACGTATGCATCTGTGCAATGAAAGGCACAAGAGTACAAAAATGTAGAGAACTGGAGAAAATAAAATATTTCTTTGAAATCGCACGACCTATTCACCGTTTGTTCTACTACCGACAAAATCAATTCCCCCTTTTCACTGTGATATAAAGTTATAACACCGATTTAAAAATATCCCCTTTGAGTTCTCTTCATTCAATATTTTTTTTATCAAAAGCACAAGCTTCATTCGTCAATCCAACAAAGCAATCATTTTTATTTTGCAGAGGAAACACCTATAGTATTTTAATTAATACTTGACAATCACATTTAATTATAAATATAATACAAAAAAAAAATAAATGAAAAAGAAAAAAGAAGAAAAAGAATTATTTATTACTCGAAAAAAATATTAATCATTTAAAATCCATTCCTTTGTTCTTACCCAAAAAATCAATCATATTGATATCGTTTGAAACATTTTTTCCATTGTACAAAAACGAAAAGAAACGAAGAATCCATTCTATATCTAAATATAAATTTGTCCATATTGAATATAAAAATTTTTTATTCAAACGCATGAAACAAAGGTACCGTAGAAGAAATAAAAAAAAAAAAGAAATTTGATTTTACACAAAGCTTCGGTATACGATGACAATTGTCACTAATTGTTAGTGTATAAAAGGGAGAGAGAAAGAGAAAAAATGAAGAGAAAAAGAAAACGAGAAAGAGAGAGAGAGAGAGAACGAGAGAGAGAGAGAGAGAGAGAGAGAGAGAGAGAGAGAGAGAATCCTTTATGCCGCTAGTATTTCCTTTCATGTGGACGGAAAGAAATGAGTTTGCCGGTTCTATCAAAGTTCTCTGTACCGGGACCAGTGAAATGTCAGCTTCGTTAGCCGAACAATGAAAGTCGGAGTTGTCTACTACTCGTAGACAGAAATATTGCACAGAGTATAGCTATCTTGGCAATGATTGAAACTAGAACGAATGTTACTTTCGAAAGTGAATACGGAGAAGATATCATCTTCGATAATAAAAAAGAGAAAAAGAAAAATAGAAAAAAGGAATTATCAAATCTTAAACAATCAATCGACATAGAATAGTTATCATTATTTAAACGAATGTATATCATTATTTATATTTATTTCAGATTACTTAAAGCTCGATATTAGTTTTTGAAAAGATAATTATATACCGTAATAAAGAACAATTTTGTGATTTAACTCGTAAACAAAATTCTTCAGAGGATGTTCAGTGATACGAGGTTACGAAGTAAAACGATGATTGATACTTTTACACGCTTACAAAGAGAGCCAAAGATGCTTGAAGAAGAGCCACTTTATGTGGTCAACGACTAAACCTCGAAAGGGACGGCAAACAAGCCTTGCAAAAAGTTTTCAACGAGGATGAGGCAACGAGTTATAAGGGTGGTAGAAAAATGGGACAGAATGAACATAAAAATCAGTACTTGAGAAGGTTGATACATTGACCTAAAGTAAATTTTCCTTTAAAAAAATAAGACTAAACAAGACGATTAATACTTATAATATCGATAATTTTTAACGAGAAAATTAAACAACGTCGTTTTGTGGTAAGATTAAAAAGAAAGATAATTAATAATTTTACTAAAAAGAGAAAACTAAAAAGAGTATAATTTTGCATAAAACGAAATAACAAGTCAAAAAATATTTAAAGATCGATATCACGTATGTCTTTCAAATAGAATCAATTAATTAATCGTTGATAAAAAAATATTCGCGATTCTTTCAATCGTCGAAATTTTACAAAACGAAATATTCCATCTCCAAAAAAAAAGAAAACAAATAAATAAATAAACGAATAAATAAGTAAATAATAAAAAGTGAAGAAAAAAAAAGTAAGAAAGATCCTACAAAAAAATAATATATCGCTCGAACGAATCTAGGAATACACGAGAAAGGAAAAATCGTAGGACCGAGAGTTTCGATTGAGAATGAGAAAACTGACCTGGATAACATTTCGTACGTAGTCAAGAAAAGAGTAATACTACGATTTGCTGTGGTATCCTCTCTCTCTCTCTCTCTCTTTCTCTCTCACTTTTTTTTTCTCCTCATTTGTCGTTCTCTTCCACTTTCTTTCTTTCTTTCTTTCTACTTTAGTACGAGTTAAGGGTGGGAGTAGGTGTCTTACCCCTCCACCCACTTTCAAAGATATATCTATAATCTTTTCACGTACACGAGGAAAGCCGAGAAAATCCACGTAGGGATTCGGTGAGTACGAGGGGAAGTAAAGTTAAGAATAAGAATGGCTGAGTTTAAACCGCAAAGCGTCAAGTTCATAGGTTTCACAGAATAAATTCACCTCGGTTGCGTGCTATCGTAAAAGGCAAAACGTTGCATTGCTTTGTTCCCCCTTAAATCTTCTTTACACGAGATAAAGTTAAGCTTCTTATTGGCCAAACAACCAATGATTATTCTACCGTTCGAAATATTTCTTTCTCTTCTTTTTTTCTTTCCCCATTCTCATATATCATATATATATTTTTTTTATTTTGTTGTTCGATGTCTATATTAAAGAATATTTTTGTAATTTAAATTCTTAGAATTTTAATTATTCAAATCCGTGGTTGTTTGCCTCGTATAAATTATGATAATTTTACTATATTTTCTATGTTATATATTAATTTTTAATTTTATCTTAATTCTGCTATGTTATATTTTAAGAATAATTATATAAAGCTCATTAATAATTTTTCTTTACAAGCATTATTCGTGATCATGTTAAAACTTTAATGTATTTATTTATTTATTTATTTATGATATAAATTTCTTTTCCTTTTAGCAAATTTATAAATAAACATATTTATTAGCATCCCTCGAATTAACATTATTAAAGAGATCGAATCACGTTTGATAATGTCTAGAATTAATTTACATATAATTAACATTAAATAACATACGTAGAAAAGCATAAAGGCGTAGATATTCGAAGATCAAACGCATATCTATCTAAAAAGTAACCGATCTAATAAACGATGATCGAATAATAAACGAATGGAATAGATTTACAATAACGCCAACGGTGGTAATAATAGTAACGAGATGGCAAATACTTCGAAAAAGAGTTGTCCGAGTGAGAGACCTACTTAAAACAAGTGTGTCTACTAGGCTAACGTTCTTCTTCAATCGCACAAATGAATTGTAGGATGAGGACAAAAAAAAAGAGAGAGAGATAATGAATAAAAAATAATTATTAATAATAATTATTACGAAACAAAAAAAAATGTAATAAACACTGCACGATAAAGAAATAATCGTGGAAAGACAGATAATGGGATTAAACAATGCAAAAAGTTACGAGTATTTATAACAGCAATATAACTGATGTTAAGGGTTGTAGTTATTGTGAGTAACATCAAAGGTTGATATCACTCGAGATGCATGAGGGAGATTCATACACAGCGTCAAAACGATAAAATCCGATATATGTATGTACATCGTGTTCAACTCGGTCAACATTCCATCCTATCCTTTGGTCCATCCTCTTTACTCTTACGATCGAACTTTTCTATCTCTTTTGCACCTCTTTTGTTCCCTCTACTATCATGTGTACATAAATTTATATATTTTGTGTGTTCGTGCATACACGTGTGTGTGTGTGTGTGTGTGTTTGTGCGTGTACGAGCGTATATGTGTATGTTTGTACGTGTCCACCGTTATCTGGGACAAATTTACGAAGGGACGACTAACGACGTCACTTAAATACTAAACTTTATTTGTAATTTTACGAAGGTTAGTTCGATAAAAGAAAGAAAAAAAGATCGAACTCAACCAAGGACTCTTACATTCATTTTAACGGCCGATCTAACTTTTTCTTTTCAATTTTGTTTCTTCCTTTTTTCTTTCTAAGTATTAATTTGTAATATGATATCTATAAAATTTGATATGTCTATCAGACGAAAAGCTTTTATCACATTAATGCGTATATATATGCTAACGCAAATCATATTAAATTTATTAATATGAATTATATATATATGTGTGTGTGTGTGTGTGCGTGTGTATATAAAGAGAGAGAGAGAGAGAGAGAGAGAATATTGCATTCATTTCATTAATTCTATAATTATTTTCCAAATGCAAATAGCTTGCGATTCGTTTCGAAAACGTTTTGCATTCCATAAGTATCAATATCTTCGGTCTCTCATCCATTTGCTTAATATTTATTCCCGTACGAATGAACAAATAAATAGAAAAGCGAATGAATAAATAGATCAATGCAATAATAAGAAAAAAAGAAAAAAAAACAGAAGAAGAAACAAAAACAAAAAAGAGAACCAAAAAAAAAATCCAGAAAAAAAGAAGTAGAAAGACGAAAAAAAGCTGGAGGAAGGAAGAGAAGAAGGGAAACAAAAAAAAAGAGAGAGAGAGAGAGAAGAAGAAAAAAAAGTAATTCGCTCATCTTGTTAAGCCGTGGTGGCCATTGTCAAAGGAAGGAAACTCGTCGTTTTATCACGTCGAAATGGTCAAGTGGAATGACCGTAGATTTAAAGGGCGCGGCTGGAGCAATTATTCGCAGAACGAGCAGTTTATGTCGGAAATAAAGCTGTTCGTGCATCGAGTCCTCTAAGGACGGTAAAGTACTTTCCTGGTGGCGAACGACTCCGTATAGTCGAGTACTCGACACTTCAAAGATGCGCTTTGAGAGGTTACGCCTGTGCATCGTGTCCTCTCTCAGTCTCTCAACTAAACTATCTATCTCTCTTTCTCTTTCTCTCTTTCTCTTTCTCGCTTTCTCTCTCTCTCTCTGTCTCTCTCTGTCTCTCTCTGTCTCTGTCTGTCTATCTGTCTGTCTGTCTATCTTTCTCTTTCTTTCTATTTCTTTCTATCCACCTATCTCTGTCCTTCTCTATCTCTCTATTTCTTTCTTTATCTTCCTTTCTCTATTTTTCTCTGAGCTATGCGACGGAATTAGAAGGGCGGATAAACGTAACGATGTCGTCACTCAATAAACCAGACTTCGCTTCCTCTTCATTCCTTTACGAGCCGATTCTACGAACGAAAGGTTTTTTTTTCTATCTTTCTTTCTTTTCTTTTTTTTTTTTATTTTATTTTATCTTTCCGTCTTTCCTCCTCCTTTTTTTTCTTTCTTTCTTTCTTCCTTTAGAAGAGCAATCGACTCTCTCGATTGGTCAACCAATCCCATTCTTTCTTTTTCTCTCTCTTTCTCTTTGTTTCTCTTTCTTTCTTTCTCTCTCTCTCTGTCTCTGTCTCTGTCTCTGTCTTGTTAACTGTTTTTCTAAGTGCTACTTCTAAGATAATTTCCATTGTTAATGTGGTAGAATTTATAGCTTTGTTTCCAAACGACAAAGAACGAAGAACACTTTGGGAAATAATTCGAAAGTCTATCTCTCGTATAAGTTCGAATCATCGTGTATTGTTTTGTTCTTTTAATTATTTTATTTTCGATAAACTAAATATAAAAAAGTATATATATATTATGTTTATATAGATGTATGTAGATATAGATATATATTTATCCATTATTTTCGTTAAACAATACAAAGAGTTAATAATTTATTCGAAAGAGTTATGGACAATCGCACTTGCATTGTTTCCATCGTATTCTAATAGTCAAAGGCAGTTACTCGAGAAATAATAGTAACATTTGTGCAGTGGTAGTAACGTTAACGTAATAGAAGTTGGAATCGAGAAGATATACGTACATTCACTGGCTATGCTCCAAGCCAATGGCTACCAACAGTTTTCTACACTCTGTGTATCGCCTACACTCTTCTTATATACTTACGAATTTAACATATGTGTATGTGTATACGTGTGTGTGTGTACGTGTGTGTATGTTTAGTCACATACGTGTAAAAATGTTGATCGTAGGTGGATTTTACATGCATATATATATATATATATATAGAAACAAGTGTAAATGAGTTCGTCTGTATATATATGTGCGTGTGTATGTATGTGTATATATATGTATGTATGTATATATGTATTATAGATCGAAAGCTTTAACCGGCTTTTCGTTTATGTAGAAAGGACTATGCGTGACGATGTGAACGCGGTTTATGATACATCCGTTAAAATTTCTGGCTTGAGTCTAGGATTACGTTTACGGGCATATGGTTCTGGACGAATTCCTTGGTAAATTCATAAACACTGTTCGGAGAGACGAAAGCAGATGTATATAAGAGAGACAACGCAAAATATAAATTCCATATTCCGTTTTGGAATAAACCTGACCAAGATAATTGAGAATTAAGTAAACTGAAGCGAAATCATGGAAATTAGAAACGATTTTCCACGAATAATGTTGTCACATTTATCAAAGATTTAAACGAACATAATTGTCGCTCGAAATGGTATTAAATATTTATAAACAACAAGCGTTCTTCGTCTCTTAGTTTATCGCCAAATAGAAATTAAAAAGAAAGAGGAAGAGAGAGAGAGAGAGAGAGAGAGAGAGAGAGAGAGAGAAAATAAAAAACTGCTTAATAGTAAGAGTTAAAGAGTTTTATAACGGTGTCCTTTTTTACATGATGACGTATAAAATGAAATACGAATAAGAGATTATTTAACGTTTGAAACGTTTATTTAGGGAAAGGTTAAGATTAACTAAGGGTCCGTTATAAAAAAGAGCGAATATTTTTCCAAGTAAAATTACACGAATCTACGTAACGAGAATCCCGTGTTATATGTTCCGCGGGACCTATCGGTCAGTGATATTCTAAGTTAAACAAAATGGAATATTTACTCTATGCATCCATAAATGCATACGGACGTGATCATAAATTTTCTTTCGAAGTGAAACAGAAAGGAGGTGGAACGATGAGTGAGAGTGAGAGTGAGAAAGAAATAAATAGATATATAGATAGATAGATAGATAGATAGATAGATAGATAGATAGATAGATAGATAGATAGATAGATAGATACATAGAGAGAAAGAGAGAGAGAGAAAGAGAAAGAGACGATAGCCTGCAAGGAATTTATTGCACGCTAATTTATCACGCTCACTGCGCTTTGAATAATTGAAGCTAGTGTCAAGCATTTCGATCGAAACTATTTTCCCTTTTCCCTTTGTCTCTCTATCTCTGTCTCTATCTCTCTCTCTCTTTCTCTCTTTCTATCTCTATCTCTATCTCTATCTCTGTCTATACATCTATATGGCCATCTCTTGGCTGCAAATTGGCCGCTCACGTAATATGTTTATCGCGGCGAAATTGATCGAATCAAAATGCAAATTTAATGAATTATTCAACGGCGTTAAGAACATAACGTTACCACTATTTACGAACAACCGTGTATATAAACTGGCCTGTTCACTCTACCGCTAAAATGAAAAATCGTGCGTAAAACTGTCGCAAGCTCTTGCAATTCTTTCTGTCTCTCTATCTGTCTGTCTGTCTGTCTGTCTCTCTCTCTCTCTTTCTCTCTCTCTCTCTCTCCGACCATTTTTCTCAGTGATTTTCTCCCTGATTTTCAACGTTGAACGATCGGACAAACGTTTGGATTCCTCTCGTCAAACACTCGCCCATTTCTCGTTATATTACCGCCTGCGAAGTAATTTATGAAATAATCTAGATTTAGAGCCCCGTGTAATTACAGTTCCACGGGAAAACGTTCTCGAGTTTCGCCAAGTTTTATATTTACTGCTTCCTTTTTATGATGTTTTTAATTTGCAACAGGCCAGACACACCGTACACTTTCCACGTTGTTTAAATTTTCTATGCAACATTTCTAATTAGGAAGACTTTTCAAAGAATTTATATATTAATTCGAATCATTCTTCACAAAGGACACTCCTCTATACGAGCACGCATACGTATTTAATATTTTATCCTTTTATCAACGTTTGTATTATGCTTATTCTAAATTTTTTCGTAAAACACATCGTATTAATCATTTAATTTTGATCATTTTAAAAATTAAGATATATACGGAAAAATTCATGTATATGAGTCGATATTAAAACACACGTATGAAATGACGGTATAAAATACACGTTATATGAATCAGTATTATATCGTTTACGAATTATGAGAAAAAGCAGTCAGATGTAATAACATAAAAATTTATTGAAGGATTAGATATGCTTTTGTTCGTTGAATTTCATTTAAACGCAGTTTAATTTATACATGAGACAATTACATGTATCATAGAAATTTTGTTACGCTGGAAAAATGTAAACTTATATGGATATGTAAGTAAGTATACGTATACGTATATTATGTCGCTTACAATTCATAATTTATGGCAAAAAATCAGTCAATGTAATAAAGTAAATATTTATCAAAATATTAGATATTATTTTATTCCTTGAATTTCATTTAAACGTAGAGTAATTGATAATAATCAACAACAACATAGAACAATTACCATGTATTACGAGAATTTTATTATGCTCGAAAAATGTAAACTTATGTGACTATATATTTCTGTTATACGTACGTATATATGTATATCGTGTTACGTGAAAAAATTTTTCCTGGATGTTATACGAAACCTTGTTATACGATAATCCACCGTAGTTTTCTTTGAAAATTCTATAGAAAACTCAGAAGTACTGGATGAATAAAATTATACATATTTACATCGTATGCGTACTATCACACGTATATATACATGATATATATATGTATGTGCATATATGTATGTACATATATATATATATATAATGAATTACATAAATACACATATGGAGTAGGGCTTTGAGAATATAATTTAACTGGAAATATGGAATATAGGTTTAGATATTAACGAATACGTTAGTTATTCCGTTATGGTTATTTAAAGCTTTTTCTCTTTCTCTTCGTTATTTCGTTTTCATCATGCTGATATCTAGTATGCATGTAGAATATTTCACACATTTATTTTCTTTCAATGCCAGCAGAGTAAAGAGAGAGAGAGAGAGAGGGAGGGAGAGAGAGGAAGAAGAAAAAGCAAAAAAAGAAAAAATAACAGCCGATATTTTAATCCGTGTAGTATCTATAACTAGAAATGAAAGTTCAACATTTTATCATGGCGTGAGTTATTAAAAACTTTGATACCTCTCGTCCGTATCCTCTTTTTCGATGCAAACGTATATCACGAATACGCTTTGTTCTTCGATCGAACGAAAGGAAATAGAAAAATAACTCTTGTTATGACCCGAAGCGATAATTAAAACTCACGTTCGTGCGTTCAACGGGGAAAAAAAAAGAATAAAAAAAAAAAAGGCAAAGAGAGAAAAAAAATAAAAGGAGAAAAAGCAAGCAACGATTTGTTTTCTCTATAACTTTCCCGTAGATGAGTATTAATATCGAATGAAAATTTGCCAATTGCAAAAAGTGCAAATTCTCTTTATTATCTTACTGTGTGTTTCTTTTTAAGCATAGATTACGAAGCATATCGAAACATAAATAATCAATAATTAACAGAATTAGATCAATTCACTCTTACCGACGAAAACACGACGAAGAAGATGAATAAGGAAGAACGACGCTTTGTAAGATATAAAAAAGAAGAAAATAAAAAAAAAAATAAAGAAAAGAAAATTCTCTTCTTGTATAATACACTTAATGACTTAAGTAACGAACTTTCTTATCGGCGAACAATCTTCCAAGAGATAGAAGGAACAAACGTTAATGGATCTAATGAAGAAAATCAAAAAGGAAGTCTTTGTGCACGGCGAATGTGTCACTCGACGACTTTTAAAGACTAACTGAAGAAGAAAAATTACTCGTGAAGCGCACCGTGATAACGATCGGACGATAATGATTTTATGGGTAAGCGAAAAATTTAGGGGGACCGAAAGATTATGATTTAACAAACAACTCCGAGATAAACAACTGCGTGTGAGCTCAACTGTGTGTGAAAAAAAAAAAAAGAGAGAAGAAACTCACGAAAGATAATTTTAATATCGTCTTCGTAATGGAACTTGTTTCTTCGTCTGCTTTTTTTCTTTCTTGTTTTTTGTGTGATTTCTCTTTTTGAAATCTTCAAAAATACTTTTATCTTCGAAGTTGTACTGACCTCGAATTAAAGAAACCAAGGTCAACAGACCTTCAACCTTTTTCAAGAACAGTACAAAGTCCAATAGATTAATAGGCAACGCGATAGACGAGCTAGAAAAACGTCGGGGAAAGATCCCAACGATGTTTCAAGAGAAGGAAAAAAAGTATAGTTCTTTTGGATAATGTCCGCGATTCTCACACCACTGACAAGATAAAGAATAAATCTGGCTTAGAAAAGGCCGAGCATTTGTCTTATTACCCTCTATATATCTGCTCTTTCCAATTTTGTTCTCTCTCTCTCTCTCTCTCTCTCTTTTTCGTTACTTTTCGAATGAGAAAAGCTATGCTGAATAGGTATTATCGCTTCAACTAATCTGATACGATCAGCGATTAATTCAAATTAATTTCCATTCGGACTATTTCGAAATTCGATAAGTGCAATTAAGTTACATGTTTGAGCGTAAACACAAATGAATTCGTTTAATCGTATCTCTCTCTCTATCTATCTATCTATCTATCTATCTATCTATCTATCTATCCATCTCTCTTTCTCTTTCTCTAATTTTACAAACTCTCACATTTTCTTTGTAACATCTTCGTTTCGTTTCCATACGAAAAAGACATTTTACTTTGTAAAATTGTTCGATCGTTAATAAAACGGCCGTTCATCTCTTCGTTCTTATCATTCTTTATTTATTTTTACGAACAGACGCATGCACTCACCTACGCTCTCACATGCATACACGTGCACTCACATGCACATTCACACAGAAATATATTTTTCTCGCGACACACTCCCCCCCTTCTCCCTCTCTTCACCACTCTCTCTCCACTCTTATCGCCGTTGTTTTTGCGAACTCGTAGGAACTAACTTGCCGGAATAGCGACCGCGTTCGCAATAACTTCGACTTTTCGTGTGTCCTGCTAATTCTCCGCACCGAATTTATTCGCGAAGTCAGCGAAACTACCGAAACGATAACGGCGTCGATCTAGTCGAATCTAAACGGACAAGTTGCTTTCGACCATATCTAAACTGAGATATTTCTCATTCGTTGAAAATTATTCATATAAATTGAATAAGATATTTCTCATTCATATAACATTATATATACGAATCTAGCTAGAATGGTGCATAATTATATATTATGTATGACTCTAATTCGTTGAGAATCGTGTCGTAGTTCGTTCTCATTTTATTCGCAACAAGAAAGAAATTTTATTTCTCTTGCTTTTTGCTTTTGTTTTGTTCTTTTTATTCTCTTCTTCTTCTTCTACTACTACTTTTTCTTCTTCTTCATTTCCGATAAAAGGGGATATTATCGTGGTTGAAATTGAAACGACGTGACGTTGATCTCTCTTTGCGATACGTTAGTAGGATAAATCGCACGTCTGGATTTCTGTCCTTACCGAAAGTAGCGAATTTATGCGACTTTTATTTGATACGGGAGATTACTGCCAAAAGAATGGCTATTGGGTTGTTCTCGAACTTGAGTGAAATCGGAACGATCACGTGGCTGGGTAATATAAAAATCCGACTGCTTGGAAAAGCGATATTATGATCCTATTAAAATAAGACTTTTATTAACTTGAATGGATTTCAAGGGAGGAAGTTTTTATAGTATACGCTTGGACACAATGATCTTTTAATCTTGACTTTTAAATGACGTCATCTATGTCAAATGTAATTTCTATAAAATTTTATGTCGACTTAAGAGAGATAAAGAAAGAAAGAAAGAAAGAGAAAGACGGAGGGTGAGGAGTAGTAAAGGACCATGAAAGATTTCTTGGCTTAATACAAACGCAACGTATGCTCTTTTCGTACTACCATTAACTATCGAACGAAAGTACCGAGGTCACGACAAAGTTCACGGCGGAGAAAGGAACACGAAGTATGAATATCCGTGACCTAGATATAACCTTTCCGAGGTCATTTACACTCTCACCTAAATAAAATATGATTCCACGAGTCTTCCTTTCATACTGCTCATGTGGACACTCGAAATAAGATGGCATACACTTCGAGCCAATCTTCTATCGCACGTATCACATCCAAATAGTTTCAAAGGGTCTTTTCCCTTACCTCTAAAAAAAAAAAGAAGTACTCCATTACTTTGGATCGTGCATCGGTTTCGGAATTCAACTTTCTCGGAATCTAAGTAAAGTTAACGTTATCAACGAATGAAAAAAATAAATTTTCTTATTACGAATTCTATCTACCTTCGAATATCAAAATTCTAATAAATGGTATATGGGTTTATGCGTACCAAAGAATAATAATAATAATAATAACGGATCGTAAACCATTTAAAATGGAGATAGAGTTCATGAAAGAAAATTAAAAAATATATATAAAAAATGTACGAAAAAAGATCGCGTTAACGAATATTATTTAATAAATTTTTAATTCAAAGACTACAATATATCTATAAATATCATTTATTTGGAAATGATAATCGATTAATTATTCCTTTCCAAAGAAAAATTATACTATCGAGTCGCATCAATAAAGAGATCTAAAGGATCCCGTTGGAAAGATTAGTACTAGGTGCAAAATTTCTCGATAATATTCAGGACGTTAACCGCCGTTGCGGTATCGTCGTTAATTACGGCTTAATCACCATCTACCACCCCCGTTCCTCTCCTCTCGCTGGCCAGTTTGTTCGTGCTATCCCTGTATCGGTCACCGTTCGCTGGCCCCAATAACCCGTTAGCTGCCATACTGAAAATACGATGTGGAAAAAGGGAAAAAAAATAAAAAAAAAAAAAGCAAAACAAAACAAAAAAAAACCTTCACACAAAAAAAAGAAGCAGCTTACTATTCAGAGCCATGATAAAAGTGAATCAACGAGTGGATCGATCATGCTCTTTGCTCTAGAACGATCCACTGGACTATGTCAAAGCGATAGAATCAAATTCCTTCCAGTTGAAATTTAATCAGGATACCTGGTTGAACATAATATCGTATAAGGTACACAGAAGTAGAGAGATGATATAAGGTCTTTGTCCAGAGAAAGATGAACAGATAAATAGATATATAGAAAGAGAAAGAGAGAGAGAGAGAGAGAGATGAAGAGTAATCAAGAATAATCTCATAGGAAGATGACACGTGTAAAGCGTATCGATTTCGGCCTACCGTAGAACGCGTCTGTACGGTAATAAACCCTCAATTTAATTTCTGGTCAGGAAATGGCTATGGGTAACTGGAGAGAGAGAGAACGAAGATATATATATACGTGAGAAAAGGAGATAGATAGATAGATCGATCGATAAATAAAGAGAGAAAGAGATTAAGAGAGAGAGAGAGTGATATTCGCAAGTCAGTGTCTGACTACGAGAGAACAAGATTCAAGTACGGTCGGCCGGTTAGTCGAGCACGTCGAGGCATCGAGACGTAAAAGCATCCAGCGAAAGCAGAGCAGAAACATCAGCAGCAGCAGCAGTAGCAGCAGTAGCAGCAACAGCAGCCATCCAGCTAGTCAACCAACCAGTAAGAGCGGTAACATCCACTAAGGCAAAAGCACGCTCAGCGTATTGTGCGCTGTCATCGAAGCCTCCTCCTCTGCTTCTACCATCTATCTCTTTCTATCTCTCGTCATCTTTCAAAAAAATTACATATATATATACATATATATATATATGCATGTATGTATGCATGTATGTATGCATGCATGCATGCATGCATGCATGTATGTATGTATGTATGTATATATGTATGTTGTGTATGTAGGTATATATGAATATACTATAACTCGAGTCTCTTAGAGAAAGATAGAGATATAGATGGATTTTTTGCATCGTCAGAGATACGATAACCGGCCATGACGTAGACAGCAACGAGCTTGTCGCTCTTTACAAGAACCTACTTAAGGGCGACACCTGGGACGTGGATGGATACTACCGTAGAACCCACGTCGAGCATTACAAATGTTCTATATGCAAAGTATACCGTTTTACGAGTGCGTACTCTACAAGTATAATGAAGTCAAGGGAGACGTAGCCGTGTCTGCACTCTTCACTCGGGCCGATAGCCAAGTTCCCTGTAATACGTGTCTCTTCTTTTGATCGTCGATCTCTATGAAGTTGAACGCTCTTAAAAAAGAAAGAAGAAAGAAAAAAAGAAAAAGAAAAACCACGTTCCTACCAAAGAGAAAAGAAATTCGACGACAAGCCTGTCTCAAACGCACTTAATTTCTTACTTACTTTGTTTTATTAATGATCTTATATTCATCAAAATTTGCAAGTTTATATAGATCCTTTTATTTCTTTTCGAACTGTAACGAAATGTATCTTAGCTTTTTAAGTTTATAGATCTATCGTATAGATTCGATTAAATTTTCTTTCTAATGATATTACATTTATATATATATATATATTTGTATATTTATATATATTAAGAACGTTTAAAGTTTAAAGAAACATTAGAAAACATTCTTTCTTTATTTTAAATAATAATAATAATAATAATAATAATAATAATAATAATAATTAGTTCTATTAACGTATAAAAAATACTAATAATAACAATAATAATTACTATTAACGTTTGAAAAATAATAATAACAATAATAATAATTAGTTCTATTAACGTTCGAAACAACTTAGCAAAGTCTCCAAGATATCACGATAAAAGAACAAAAAAGTATAACTTTTCCAAGTTAAGCCATCGCATAGAATAACAATTGTGCGCTCCCGTTTATACCTACTTTCTATTCATACCTACTTTAACCCTTGGAAGACTTTAACCATGTTTTTCATCTCTTTTAGCGCTAACCCTAATAGTAGTTGGACGCCTGTTCCTTTATAAGACCTATTCCATAGTCCTTTCCCCAAAAACATATAGACAAAAGATGCTACCTAAAAGTTAGGTTGGATCCTGCGAGTGAACGGCTGTACTGTGCAGTATCGTACCATGCTCGGTTAGTACTTTCACAAAGAGAAGGAGACGTTCAGGAGCAGATAGAGATAAAGGATGCGAGATAGAGATAGACGCACACAGAGAGAGAAAGAGAGAGAGAGAGAAAGAGAAAGAGAGAGAAAGAGATAGTGAGAGAGAGAGGTTGAGGAGGTCTTGTGGTTCGAAGAGCAACCAGTTGGTGAAACCGCAGGGACCGTCCTAAGCACTCGCCGAGATACGCCAACGGTTTTGGACATTCAGACTACTACGGTGTGCCGTAGTCGGTGCTTTACGAACTAAGAAGAGCAGATCGCAAACAAGCTAGTAGGGGTGAGCCTGGTAGTAGTCCGACTACTGGTCGACCGATTCACCCGACCGACCTGACGGTCTCTCTTAAACCGCTTTTAGAACCGCAAGAGTTAGATGCGTCGATAAAAAAAAAAAAGAAAGAAAAAGAAAAGAAAGAAAAAAGATTTAAACTCTTATTTCTTTTACTTTTCTACGCGGGGATATGAGATAGAGAGAGAGAGAGAGAGAGAGAGAGAGAGAAAGAAATAGATAGATAGATAGATAGAGAAAGAAGACTAGACTAAGTTCTGTCTTATTTCCTTATCCGCAAGCCACTGAATTTTCCTTTCTATTCAAACGTAACGTATTACTCTCGAAGGAGTAGCTTTCCTTTTTAGAGAATCCTCGGAAAAGATACGTAAATCTTGTTTCGAGTTTCGGATCCTATCGATAGTCCTACTCCTTTCGTATGCGTAGTGTGAGAGAAAAAGAGAGAGAGAGAGAGAGAGATCTCGTTCCAGATGTGGTGTTCACCGTTAGCCGTTCTTGTGATCGATTAATGCGGAACTAACAGGTGGAAAGATAGTTTCCTAACGTTCCACTGACCCATCGAATATGTCTGCCAACTAAAATCGATGGTAGTTCGTTTATTTGAGATATGATAATCGTTATACGAAAGAAAGAAAAAAAGGAAAGACAGACGAACGAAGAGAGAGAGAGAGAGAGAGAGAGAGAGAGAGAGAGAAGGTCGGCTTTTCCATTTGCTTTTCATTTTTCAAAGGAACAGAACGGTCAATCGTATATCTTGCACATAGGAGAATTTAAAAAGTGCTTGGCAAGAGGGTTTCCTCATGCGAACGAAAATTTTCGTGATCTCATCCGTTTTACGTGTTAAAAATTGCAAATATCAATCTGCGGCTGGTATCCTAGAAGCCAAGAATAAAAGATTTAATAGATTGTGTATATACATATGTATGTATGTATGTATGTATGTATGTATGTATGTATGTATGATATGTATATATATATATATATTGTTTTTTATCTTATTAACGTATATCTCGTATTAAGAAAAAATAATGAAAAATGAGGAAATTAATCGCGAAATTAATAATAACATCGATCTGATCTTTTCCTAAAAGTATATGTAAATAAATCTATGTATAATTATTCGAATATCAATTTTTCATTCTTCTTTCTTATTTTAACGTCACTTTTTTTTCTTTATATGATGAATAACTCGTAGCATAGTGCTTGAAAGAAAAGATATAACAGAAAAAAAAAAAGAACAGAAAGAAATATAAAATATTTTACGATACTTGCTGGTAAGCAAGCATTTTTTTCTTTCTATCTTTCTTTCTTTTTCTTTTTCTTTCTTTCTTTCTCATCAAAACCATCGTATTTTAATATCGTAACAGTTTGACGTAGACTTTGATGATTTTGTAAAGAGAATAGTATCGAAAAGATAACAAAAAGAAAAAAGAGAGAGAGAGAAAAAAAAAGAAAATATCTTTTACTCCTTTCTTTTGCTTCGTTAAGACTTCAGGAAAAATTTCTTCTTGCCAGTAGCGGACATGAAATGTTCTAAGATCCCATTAAGAGCGTCGCTAACGGCTGTCGCTGGCACGCTACTTCGACGCAAACGCATCGACCGCCTTTTCTTCTCAAATCTTATTAACCCATCAACACGGTTGGCAACAGCCAACGCTGCTGGTAGCACCAGAAAGTTATATTAAAGTGAAATGACGTTTTCGCTTTGTCTTCCATTGCCTAGCATTTCTTATAGCGTTCTATTATTTATCGTATCTTTCATTTATTTATACTCATCTTATCTATCAAATTTATCTATTCAATTTTTTCTTTTATCTCTTAATGGATTTATAAAAGTTTATATACATATAATTATTCTATTAAAGTTAAAAATTAATATATATATATAAAATGTATATATTTTATATTTTTATAGTTTTATTATATGATACATATATATTATAAAAATAATATATATATATATATATTTTATTAATCTTAAAAATTAATTAAAATCGCTTTGTAAAAATTCATAGAAATATCTTTTTTAATGATTTCATTTCGAGATAATGAGATACAAGATATAATTTCGATAATAACTCGAGCGTTACTTTTTTGATTAATATTTATCAAAGTAAAAAGTATAAAAGAGCGCGTATGAATTTGTGCGCGCGCGCGTTCACAAAGATAGATCTTTAGAGTCGACAGTAGACTCGTTAAGAATTTTCCTTTCGTCTCATCTTTTTCGTCGGATGAAACGACAGAACACTATAAATTATAAAATATCCGTTATAATCTTTACCTTACTTCTACTTTATATTAAAATCAAAGGAAACACTCCTTTTCTTTTTCTATATTTTTCTTAATATTCTTATACCTTAATAACTATTATCTATCCATTTTATATATATATATATATATATATATATATATATATATAAAAGATATAGAATTTTATATATTCCCTTAACATTTTCGATTAATTGACGAAACTAGAATTAACATGAAATTTAATCGTGCTGACATTCGTATTAATACGAATTCAAGAAATTCAAGAGAGATTCAGGAGGAAAAGCTTACGGAATAATAACGCGCACTTCATTTCCGTGTAAACGTGAGACTAGATAAATAGAGACGAAATGAAATGGTGACAAAGATAAAGACAAAGATGGATGAACGAACGTACGTAAATAAATGTGTGTGTGTGTACATGAGAGGAAGAGAGAGGGAGATTACTAAAATTTCTTTGACATTTATCCGAAGATTTCTAATTATTGACTATTAATCTAACTATACGGCATCTAACATCTTACGAACAAAATACATACTAGTCAATTTCCCAAGTTAAATTACAAGTAAGTTTAACGTCGATAATCGTCCTTATCGTTACACCGTAAAAGTTTCATATCTTTTTTAATCGATTTTTCGAATATACCGAAGAGAATATGCCGGTAGAAGAGAAAGTTGATTTTCAGTTTCCATCCATTTTTCACTTTTGGAACTTTTAAGAATCATCGATTATCATCAGGAATTTAAATTTGCATCTTTACAAGATAATCTTTGAATAGTAAACGAAACATAGTAAACAAGCGTATTTCGAGAGAATGAAAAGAGAAAGAAAAAAAAAATGAAATAAAAACCATCGATCTTAACGATCCGAAATAAGAAAATTCTTAATCGATGTGATTTAGACGATAAAATTAACGATCCATCCGACAGTTTACTTTCACATCGTCCTTGGATTCTTCCCGTATTATCAGTAGACAATCACGAAGGGCATCTAATCTGACGAGGGAAACCAACGTCGTTACGCAAGCCATATTTTCTTCTAAGCTTAACAGGACATCAGTTTACCCTCCCATCTTTCTACCACTTTCCACAACTTTCCTGTGCAAGTACAACATAAACAAACGATGCGCTTTCTTGAGAAACGTGCGCGCGCATAGTAACACCATTATACGTACTCTTCGTCTTTATTATATATATCACGTTCATATAAGATAGAAAGAGAGAGATAGAGAGGGTAGGTGGTCTACTCGAAGATCTTACATTATGCTAATAATCCGGTCGTATATTATCGCGCAAAGTGGCTATTATGCGCCAACCTATATAATATTCCATGATTTAATTTCCAAAATTTATCGCTCGACAGATTAAACGGGTCGAACTCGTTGGAGGCTAAATATCGAGGAAAAAGGAAGAGATAGAGAAGAAGAAGGGCTTGTAGATCACAATGCCTATCCTCTTAACGATAGCCTCTTTCTTTGGGCATCTTCCGACTAACTATCTTTCTTTCTCTCTCTCTCTCTCTTCTTCCTCCTCTTCTTCATCTTTTATTTTCTTCCTATTTTTTTCTATTTTCTTCCTTACTTGCAAAATGTTAGACCAAGCACGTACACTCAGAGAAAAAAGAGAGAGAGAGAGAGGGAGAGAGGGAGGGATAAAGAAAAAGAAGGTGGAATTTTCACGAAGATAAAAGTCTACCTCGTTAGAATACCTAAAATATTTTTCTTCGAGAAATTACGAAAATTAGACAGATTTAGTAGCCGTAGACGCGTGCTAGTCGACGACTCGAGAGCGGCGTGTATAAGAGACGCTCTAGAAACATCTTGTGTACACATATACAATCTCTTTTATTTTTCTTTATTTTCTTCTCTCCTAAGGCCTCTATATATATATATATATATATGCCTCTTTTCTATCTTTCCTTCCTCTCCTTTTCTTTCTTTCTTTCTTTCTTTCTTTCCTTCCTTCTTTACTTCTACATTCCCAAGCCTTCATCCTTACATCATCAAGCTTGTTCTTTCTTCTCATCATTCTCCCTTTCTCTCTCCCTCTTGCTCTTTAACTGCCTGTCCTTCACCCACCCTCACATCACTTGAGACGTGAGACGAAAAGCAATTCCGTTGCCTTTACCCTTCCGGACTACTCGTATTTTCATGTAGGTATACTTCTTTTTCTCTTCTACTCTTCTTCTTATCCAAGCTTTTTAAAGGGGAAGAGAAAAGAAAAGATAGGGGAAAAAGAAAGCAAAAAAGAATTAAAAAAGAAAAGGAAAGAAAAGAGAAAGAAAGAAATAAATAAATAAAAAGAAGGGGAAGGTAGAACGTCGTAAGACAATTTCTCCTTGGAAAGAGTTGTAGCTTCGTTATACCGTCGGTCTTCCTTATCGGGGAGAAGGATGAATGGATTTTTCGCGAACACGAGAGACAAAAGGGGAGGATAAGATAAAAAGATCTCTTGTTCGAGATCGATGCGAATTCTTCCTACTTTTTTTCTTTTCTCGAGAAAGAGAGAGAATCGTATGATACTAAATCCAAACGATTTGTACAGATAGATTATCTCACTTTATGTGTTAACAAATAATAAGAGAAAATATTTATTAGATATAATTGCAATTATATTTCTTACGGTATCAATTTCGTTTATTTAAATAATATGAGAAACATAAACAGAGATGAGAAGTTTGATCTTTGTTTATAACACGCAGTTTAATAGCAAGTAATCAGCGATATACAGTTATACTCTCCAAGAACTCAAATTTGCAATAAAATTTATAATACTTTACGGTAATTGCCATCGAATTGTGAGAAGAAAGATATATAGTTTCATGTAAGAAAGAGAAACAAAAAAAACAAAAAAATAGAATGAATTTGACTTTGAAATGTCCCTCGTCACTGGACCTGCAAAAAAAAAAGAAAAAAAAAGTTTGGCACCATGCGACATGTCCGTCTCTCACCCCGCTTTGTACCAAAGAATTTTGTAAAAAAAAAAAAAAAATTGTTTCGATCAGTCCTATATCACGCGTGATATTCCCATTTTTCGACATAAACGAGACACCCTGTATGTACGTTCAATTTTCACTTTACTCAGAATTAAAAGATATATAAATACGATAGATGAACGTAAAAGATTTAATAACTAATCTTCTAATTTCTTAATCGTGAAAAAGGAGAAAAAAGATAATAACAATACGACATTGAACGAAGTATCTCGATCCTTAAAAAAAAAAGAATTAAAGAATTAAAAAAAAAAAAGAAAAAAACAAATAAGAAGAAAAAAGAGATCAAGGACCCAAAGAAAAAAGAAACAAAAAAATTGCAAAAGTTATTAATAAAAATAATGAAAAAAATGATGAAAAAGAAAATACGATTATGAAAACGAGAAAGTGCTTTTCATCTGGCTAAATGATTCCGCACTTCGAAAAAGAAGACCGCATACGTGGATTTTACAAAGCGCGAAAAAATAAACGTTTCACAAACGAGACTTAAGGCGCGCAAATGGAAACGAAGCTTTGAAGTAATTCATCGCGGAAGAAAAATAAAAGGTTCGCGAAGAACGTGCCGGTATTCTTTTTATGTGTCTTAACTCTGCTTCGTATTTCTTTCGCTCTTTTTTTTCTCTATCTCTCTGTCTTTCTCTCAATCGACATTCTTTCGCCATTCCTGAGCTTTATTATGCTCGTGAGATACGTTATTTTCACGAATTCCATGAAAACTCGATTTACAACGCATGTTTTCACATCAAACCAAACGCTCGACAAATGAATTGATAATTGATGAATTATATTTTCTGTACGTTTTTCTTTTTCTCAAATAATCGACATTTTCAAGATGATAACGGTTCTGTGATAACGAATATAAAAGTAAGCTCTTTCTGTCTCTTTCTGACCTTCTCTAAGTCTTTCGCTTTCTCTCTCTCTCTCTCTCTCTCTCTCTCTCTTTTACTAATCATAATGTTTTCTTTCAAAATTATCAACCTGTCCGAACTATTCTATCTTTTCCGAAATAGAGAGTTTATGAAATAATTTCATAGTGGTTTTATCACGATAATAAATATAATAAATATGCAGGAATCTTTCACAATAGAAAAATAATATCTTCCTTTCTAATCACAAATACTTTCTCTCGTTCGTATCTCTATTGAAAATTAACAGTTTATATCGAAAGCGAATGAATAATAATTAATTATCTAGGAAATTGCTGGACAACATAATGGTAACACATCGTTAGTTACTTTCACATGATATTATCATCATATCAACGATGTTACTTTCGCTTAATTTGTTTTGTAATCAACCGATCCTGTTAACGTAACAAATCCACGATTAATCGTGGCGCACACGTTTTACAGATTACGAGGAAACCGCGAGTTGCGAGTCAGGCGTTACTACTTTGTTAAATAAACATCATATTGCTGGAATTAGTTCTACGGTATTCGCATACGAATCGAGTAAATAATCGAACTAATTCCTCGCAAAATGGGAGAAGTATTAATTAATTCGACGATTAATATTAATAACAACAGGTTTTCAAGATTTTAATAATAAAACTATGCGATCGCCAATAATAAGTCAAGCTTATTGCTGGATTAAAAAAAGAAAGAAGAAGAAAAGAGATAGAAAAAAAGAAAAGAAAAGAAAAGAAAAAGGAGAAATAAAGAAAAGAAAGAAGAAAATGATTTACTTTTTTATTTTCTACGATATTCTTTCGAAAATCGATTGAATACTCGACCCCTTGAGAACCTATCGATATCAAAGCGACTAGGTTTAAAAGCATCCAAAAGTTGTTCGGTCTCGATTATCGATAACCCACAAACATCGAGTAGTAAGTACCTAGTCCCGAAAGTATAACAAGGACAAGGAAGTGGAAAGGTTTGAAAGCAGGCCGATTACTCTTGATCGAGCATCTCTCAGCTTACGTTTACGGTCGAGTAACTCGAACGAAACGCCCGTCTTCGTCTAACGTATGTATATATATATATATATATATATATATATATATATATATATATATGTACGTACGTGCGTATATATGTATATATGTATATATATCTATATATGTATGTATGTATATATGTATGTGTACCTGTTGTATGTATGTATGTATACCTGTATGTACGACTATCGATTGTCCTG